>NW_009211730.1:0-7480 GCF_000690835.1 Fulmarus glacialis | reverse complement strand
ATTATACTATATTATATTGTATTATATATATAACAATACAAATTCCAGAAACAATTGATCTGATTTCCAAAAAAACAGAAAGGGGTAGCAGAGCCAGGATATTGCTACTACATTTGTGATTCTAGGAGTAATGAAGAATGGTTGCTTATATTGATATCGAGTCTTATCTTGCGACTGTCAAAAGAGCAAAAGTTTCCACTAAGTCCCAAATTCTAGAAAATTCTACGGCTCTAAAAGGTATACAAAACACTTGGTCATATTCTATGTTGTGACCTAAGGGAAAGGGACCAAACTGACTAAAGTGACCTTTGTCGCCTTCTCACCCTGGCAAGCACAATGGGACAACAGATGGTGGCTTTTAGAGAGCTTTGCATCTTAAGCAATGCAAGCTCAAGCTTCAGCTTAGCATATTTTCATCCTAGTACACTCTGAGTCCTGGGACATGTCTAGAGTGCTACCCTATAGCCGAATGTCTCAACACCTTTATGGAACATCTCAAGCTGATCGGAGAGTTTCCAGAGCTCTTTAAAAGCAAAGCTCCTTTAAAGCTGAATAAAAGAGCCGGGGGGTCACGGGGATAAGCGGTGGACAAAATATGAAGAAGTGAGGATTCAACACCTAAAGCTGATTTTTCCTCTCTGTGCTGACTGAATTCCACGGACTGCTGCACATTGTAAGTGTTGCTTCTTTAAATAGAGCTCACGAGCAGAGCAGCATATGTTGCCACCTGGTGTAGAGGTGATATAAAAATCTTTGCTGACTCCTGTATGAGCAAAGGCTGCGTCACTGCAGAGGCACATCTCTGCGTGGACCATCCCGGCAATGTCGTCAGCTCCCTTGCTTGCTGACTCACGTCTCAGGAAGAAATCAGCTCTGAGGAAAGAAACCGCCCTTCAGCCTGCGACGATGCTGAGCGGGCAAGCACAGGGACTGCAGAATGTGCTTGAGAAAGGAGAGAGAGAGAGAGTGATGGCTACAGGCAAAGGAGCTGGAAGTATTCAAGCCAGCATGCAAATATGCATGTTTACTGTCAACAGCTAACATGTTGACCCTGCCATAAGATGCTGGAGAAGCTGAAATATTATGACTGTTATACAATCACTCGTGTAAATGGCCTGCTCTTAGAGGGAAGATGACGGTCTGCTTCACATTAATCATTTCAAGCTTTTCTTGCATGTCATTTGCCAAACAGATCTGTGCTTTATAACGCAAACGTCATTCAAATAGCTTGCCTAGTATTCCTTTGCGCCAAGAAACTCTTAAAAGTGGTAAAGCAAGTACAGTGCACAGATTTTTTAAAGACAGCAATAAACTTCACAATTGTTATTTAAAAAGATTGTGTTTTCCCTAGGAACAGATCGTTAATACAATTAAGCTTGGAAAACCTTTTACTTATTTTTAAAGAAAACAGATTAATTGCTGCCAACTGCTTCGTATAGACTCCTATAAGAAATACAGTTTTACCTTCCTCTAAAATCCTATATGCTGCTGTGAGGAACAATTACAAAACCAAAACCAGTATTCTTTCTTCAGATATGATTTTCAATAGCAGATTTATGGCCAGCCTTATTGCTAGTCTTGAAAGAAGCTGATGTTGTGCATTTTATGGTCATTCAATACTCTATAGCACAGTGGTGTTCTACTGCCCCTGCAGCAGAATATGTCATCACAAATATGTTGTACATGTGCACCCTGCCACTGAAAGATATCTAGGGATGTTGATCTTTTGATTTCCTACCGGAAGAGATTTAACTGATCACCTGTTCTCTACAGTTTAAAAGCAGAAAAGTAGCATTACAGAAATATTCCTGGTGTTTTTTGGCAAAATTGTTGACAGATCTTTTTTGGACCAGTTCAAGAGTGTTTCTTATAGCAGGAACATACCCATGACCCCATAACTTATAATGCTGTTTTGGTTTATGCAGAATATCCATGGCATTGTAAAAATTTATCAAGCTGCTTATAGTTTTTTTTCAATTCAGAAGTTTGCAACAGAAATTATTCTTTTAATTATTAAAAATATAAACAATGCATTGCTATTAAGCACTTTACATAGATGATTATTTGACTGAAACAGTATATTCTAGTCACCGAAGTGCTACCATTATTTGCCACAGAGCAAGAGCTGATTACTGAAATCATATATAGCCACGGAACGGAATTTAGACTACAGAGTACAAGCAAGAACATTCAGGCTTCTTCCATTCCAATTCTTTTCAATATTTGGAACAGAAACACCTTCCTTTTAATCAGCTGGTCTCCTATTTCTCCCACTAAAGACTAAACACAGCATAAGTTGCTGGTATTTCTCTAGCTTGAGGAAAAAAATCTGCCAAAGGAAGATTAAATAATCTTGAGGATAGCATTCTCCTTACATTCATGCAAAGCCTACAGATCTGGTTTCATGCATGGTATCATGTTGGAAAAAAGTTAGAGGCTTGAAAAACAGGCGAATGTCTTGTTACTCAATCCACTGCAAGAGAAGCACTTTTTTCCATGTAACTGAATATCTAACATGCCAATAATTCAGTAGCCATAACATGACAGTCCTTTGAATGTAAAGCCCCAAAAGACGCAGCTCGGTGCCTTCTGCCTGGCTCTTCTCCCCCAGACGCTCGACACTTCTGTCTGAGGTGTGTGGAGCCATGGAGCGGAAGAGAGATTGCAAGACTATATTGTACAAAGCACAGATCTACCTGGAGGCCAGAACTGCATCTAACACTGTGCATGAGAGGAGCCACATCTTGTGTTCACACAGCAAACAGCCAAATAGTTAATCTGGTAGAGTCAAACAGTAATCGTGCCAGCATCCACATTTATTACAAAGCATCTGCTTTTCCATCATGGTAATAATGATAGATACCGGGGAAAAACAGAAAAGGAAACATTGAAAAGGTATTTCAACAAGCTATAGAATTACCGACAACACTAACAATTCATGAATATTTCATATAAACTAGACTATGTTTACTTTGCACTTTGAATCCTTCAAAAACTGTTTCAAAGAACAAAGAGATAACCTTTTGTAGATGTGCTAATGCTATTAAATGCCTCCTTCCTCCTGCCTCCCTTCTCCCTCCAAAAAACCCACAGGACAGTAACAGTTCCAAAACTAATAATTCCTAGTCTGCACAGATGATTGTACTCCTGGCTCCAATCACTGCTGTGGCACTTACTTGGCTAGAGCAGCATATGAACAATAGAGCATAAAAGCATGGAAAAATTTCTTTCCCTCTGTGAAAATAATTGTACTATAGAATCCAACACTAAAGATGACTAGTATTTTTAATATACAATTCAGAATCAGAAAGTTTCAACAAAAGGTTTTATCAGATACTAAAATCCACAGTGTGGGAGTAGCGTAATTATTGTCATTTCATTGCTCTTTCTCTAACTATCTACAATTATCTCTTTATACTAGTAATCAGCTTTATACCATTTGATTTCCTTTGCTTTTTATCCATCTAATTACAAAGTAGCAGTAGATGTTTGCATCACAAAGACTGGTTTGAGTACCCATCGCAACTCCTTCCATTTCCAAATGTCTGCATTTTCCCAAAGACGTAAGACTGAAAACTAAACACATATTTAAAGGCTACGTCTTATGTGCCAATGGCAGTCATATATTTAAAAAACTGTTTTATGCGGAAAGATTCATATTTTTTACACCAGCAGTGTGCAACACAAATTAGCATGACAGCATGATAGAAGCATATTTTGAATAATACTCTTACATTATTGGGTCTGAGACAAGGAACTTGTGCTTTGTTTCACTAACGTGCCCCAGACAAACATAAGCCTTGCTGAAAAGTTATATGTTGACAAGCATTTCAAAACATTGCAGTAGTTCTACATTCACGTGACCTTATTTCAAACACCAAACAAATAATTAAATTTGGAGGCTGATTTTTAGTAGTTAGGGATCAGAAAAGCTCGTTTGGATTCGGTGATCTAAAATTGCTCTTTGAAGGAGCTTTTCTCTCACTCTTAACTATATTGCCTCTTAAATACTAGAGATACGGGTAGAGGAAGTCCTGCGACCAGACGTCCTGCCACACTTCATGACTACAAATGCCACCATGCCTCCTGCCCTTTGATATGGAGGCCAACTCAGTCCAGTGACAAACAGTATTATTCCTCACAGCCCTTATTTTAGAGTTTAGGAATGGTCCAATTCATGTAAGGGTACAGTAACAATCCTATTCCCTTTTGTCCAGGAATACTTTGATTTATTACAAAATCCTCCCTCAGCTGTGACCTTGCATAAAAGCCAGTTGTGGCAAGGGAAAATAGATTATGCCTTGCTTTGGTGCAGGCATCGGTCACCAAGATATGATTACAGCTGGATGTTAGGTTCAGTTTAGCATTCAAAGAAAAGGAATAGTGCCAGGACGAGCTCTGAGGCCAGTGCTCTTCCAATTCATGCAAACCTTACAAAATGCAGTTCCTCTTTACCCCAAATTTAACCCCAACTGGAACCGAAGACCCTATCATACCTACTTACAACCAAATCAATTAAAAAAAGATGTTTCTCTGAAACCATCCGCTCCTTCATGCTTACTACAATCCATCAGCAAATGCAGTCCTTCCATTCTGCTTTTCTGGAAACTAAGCTCAACAAGCATCATTGTAGGCCCTAATGAAACACAATGACTGCACGATAATGAGTCACTCAGGCTGGAGTTTTTGCTCATCAAATCATGCGGACCTTACCAGATGCTGCCGTTAAAAACAGCCCTCTGTTGCCACTTTCTCTAAATCCTAACTCCAAATATGTCTCCAAACTATTCTTAAACAAATTACATTCACAAAAACAGTGACCAGCCAGTCATTTCCATACATAACAGCCTCCATCCCCTTCCTGGAGACCTCACAGTATCCTGGAATGAAACTTGTCTTCAAACCCTGCTGGATTCAAAACTGAACCTAGCCCCGTTCCCATTTTCAGTCATAACCAGAGCCTAATAAAGCACATGTGCAGCAAACCCAATCACACACTTCTCACTTCTGCCAACAGAAGATCCTGTCCTAGGTCTCAGGCAATGAATGCAGTTTATGACAATATAACCAATTGTTTGTGTTTAGGTTTTGATACAGACATTGCTAACTTGGCTATGGTTCAAGACTAAAAGCCGGATGTTCTTAGGGCCAAGTCTTGAAAAAGGAATGACCGAATGCCTGTTTATTGCTCAGTTCTGAATATGTGCTTGGCTAAGCTGGAAGCTAATGCAGGCAAGGGCAAATATATTATGTTTAGGTTTGGAACAAATATGGATGTCCTGGTTAAGACTTAGACAAGGTGTAAGGTTGGGGCTGGATTATTGATTGATAATCAAGAGCTGAAGGGTTTGGTTCATTGCAGAATCCTCAACAGACTACACTGCTGAACTCATAGTAGTAGTAGTAGTAGGTAGGGAATGATTTAAAGTTAATTTTAGAAGATGCTTATTTTATCATAACCTAGGAAAGATTCTAGGTTTAGTTAGTGTTACAAATTTACGGAAAAATATGGGAAATTTCCTTTATTCCTTGAGCTCCTAGGCCTAAGGGAAAGTCTAATGTTGGTAAGTGCCAATTGCTAAAGCATTTAATATTAACAAAGTCAGCACCTCTCTTTAGCTAATGCTAAACTGAAATTATGATTAGGTCTTTAGAAAAGAGAAATACGGTACCTCAAGTTAACAGATGATTGCTGTGTAGATTGCTAGAATGGAGAATTGAGGCTGATAAGGGACAGTGCTCTGTTAATTCTGATAATTGTTGGTCACTTGCTATAGATTGAAGTTATGACTGGGATTAAAGGTTTCAGAAAAGTAGTAATGAAGAATTAAGTTTACTGCATGAAAGCATATGCTGGGTAAGGAAATATCATATGTTAATGCCTATACAGACATCAGCCACCTGGCTGTGATTAGGGCTGAGCTTGAGGTAAGATTTGGGCAATCGATTTTGCATCAAAAATACATAAACACATTATAAATACAACAGAGAACAACGTAACATGTATAAAAACAGGGATGTTATGAAAATGTAAAAAATATAGCTGATATATATCATGATAAAAGATTTATCTTTAAATCCCTGAAAAAATCTGTTAAAAGAAGGCACAAAGATCATATTTCTACCAGCCTACTAATTTTACCAAATCATCCCTAGGATACTTTAAAACTATTCACTGATCTAGAGGCTGTCAGGGTCTTTTTTTTAGAGATGACCTAGAAAGTAGACATTTTTGCATTAATATATCTTACACAGTTTGAAAAGTACTCTAAAAAGAGGAACTGAAGTTTTGGGTTTGATCGTGTTCTGTATGGCTCACACCTAAGAGTAGGAAGCAGCAGAAGCAAAAGCACTCCACATTAGTGAAGTTTCGCATCAGGTAAGATTGGCAATTAAGTGGATGCTGCAATAGCCAACAGTTTTTGGGGAACAAAACCAAAAGTTGAAGTAGGCCTTTCACTGTGGAAAAAGGCTCACGTTAAGAAAACTTAACGCCTCTAAGAAAGGTGAAATTTTGTGATGGTTTCCTTACTTGTTTAACTGTGTTTCACAGATGCAAAAGATTATAGAACAAGATACATATATTGCTGTAAAGGCTTATAAAGGGCAAAATATAAATTATAATTTTGTGGATGTTAGGATATTTTATGTCTATAATATCTTTCTCATGTTATCAGATAAAATGTTGGTGCAATATAAGGTATGTTCACATACCATGGAGCTTGACCGGGAAGTTTGTGGCTCTAGTATACCAGATAGTACAGCTGTAGCCAAAGTTCAGTGCTGTAAATTATTTTGAAAAGATTTTCTATGTCACAGCTTGCATTACAAAAAGAACAGTTAAGATGGCATCAGGATAAATGAAGGCTAGCAAACAGAAGGACTCTCTACTCCTTGATGTCTGATAGAAAATCTTTAAAACTTGGTGTTGAATTTCTGCTTATTATAGCCCCAAGGTATTAGCAATAAAAGCAATTTTCTCGTGATCACACCAAGCAGTTACTGCTCCAACTACTGACCCAGCAGCTTTGCCCCAGATGGCATGTGCTACACACAGCTCTACCACAGGGTTGACCGAATTTAACACCTGAATTCATTTAGCATGTCTACCTATAAAAAGGTTTTTAGAATTGGATTGGAAAGAAATGTTGGAGCCCAGAGCTCCTTCTGTAACATCACTGCAAAAGTTATTTAGAGCACCTACTCGGGAAGGTTTTCTAGGTTCATAATTAGCATAGGTGGAAATGTTTAAGAACAAAGTAGTTCCCCCAAAGAATCTTTTTTTTTTTTTTTAATCTTCTTTCTCCACTGGAAGGCCCTCCAGCAGCTCTTCTCCAACATGGAGAACACCAGGCTCCCCCCACCTCGCCTAGCCCAAGCTTTTAGGCTGGCACGGTCCCCTAGCCGCCCCCCGCATTGACAGGGCCATTAGCCACTGCTTCGGCGGTTGATGAGGGGCGCAGGCCAGCACCACAGGGCC
>NW_009211729.1:336-11294 GCF_000690835.1 Fulmarus glacialis | reverse complement strand
TGATTCAAAGATGGTTTTTGCCACAAGCAACTATCTGCAGAGTGTCCATTGACCTGTAACAGAAATATTATGTCCAATCTTTGTAAATAAAAAGGGTGCCACCACAGAAATCTCCGATATGCATCTTCTATCTTCTTTCAACGGGAGCACTCCAGCAAGGCCCCAGATACCAGGTAGCTACTCAGACGGAAGGGACCATCACATAAATCATTTCACACTTCAGAAGCTGCCTTGCATATTCAGTAAATCAAAGGCTTCCCAGACTGATGAAAACTGAGCTTGCGGTAGAAGAACATCCTCTCCATGGTTGACAGAGCTGATGTCTAGCATTACTCTGTGGTAATTAAAAGCATGTTTTCAGGTTGTTTCACATAATTTCTAAATACAAGACTGTATTTCAGATGGATGGTGTTAAAAAAAATCTTTCAAATGAAAGATGGCATTTACGTAATTATACCTTCTTTTTAAGCTAACAAAAAGCTTTGACAAACAAACAGGTGTTTTGGGCAAAACCATAGGTTTTGAACACACAGCAGGACAGTTTATACACTCATAAATATAGGTTACTACCACAGAAGTATATTTTTAAAAATAAAGGACTAGCTTTCCCTGCAGTAGCATCTCCATGCCATAAACCTGCACAAAAAGACATTTAGCTGTAATTGCGAAACTTCAAAGTACTGCATGTTTTTTGTGAGCTTTTGTGCAGAGGTTTTCCCATTATTTTAAATGCCTGCAAAGAGAGATTCTATATGCAGGAAGATCTAAAATACTTCTCACCATCCAGAAAAGACAATTCTGCTGCCGTAAAATGAGAAATGTAACTTAATCTTGTGTATCACTTTGTAACCAGAGTAATATTGACACTTGATCCATGAAAGCAGCCTCCTTCTCATCTACTTTCTCTGAAGCAGAATTAGTATTTAGAAAGCTCACAGTCTTAATTTTACACTTTTGCAGTTGCCTTTGGAGGTGGTTCCAGCTATTTGTTCTGGCTCTACTTGCTGGAAAGGAAGGTGCCCAGACAATTTTCCTAAGGAAATTAGAATTGTGGAATGAGATCCATAACTCCGCTTAGTCTCCACAGACTTCTGAGCACTGTAGAGTCTGTTGTAAGAACAGGCGTGTGTATGAAGCCCAATTTATCGCAGCATTTATCTTGAGCCAGAGATACATGTATATACATGTACGGCAGGGCAAAAAGGAAGAGAAATCTGATGATGCCACTTTTGCATCTCTCCTAACATGAGACAACCTGAGGACCTCACCAATTTCCATTTTGCTTCTTGTGCACTAAGAGGCCAATCTCAGACAGCCTGAAGAACCAGGGCATCTCAACTACGTCCCCAAATGGACCCACAGAAGTGAGTGGTCCGCCTAAGGATGCAACTGAATTCCTGCGCATGAGGTCCTGCTTTAAATATGGGGAACTTATGGGACTTTTGGAGAACAATGATACAGATACAGTCTTTCCCAGGCATTTCTCATATGGACAGGGAACATGCTTCTGGCAGAACTCTTCTGCCTGAGTAGCAGGTCCATATTTCAAGGACGTAATTCTGAATATTACTGAACAATTGCAGTCTTGGGAAGCACCACTTTCCCCTCATGAACTCAGACAGCAGCTTTCTCACCAAATATCTTGCTTCTGTTCTTCTTGCAATTCTCTCTCTGCATTGTCTAGAAATGCAGCTATTCACCTTTTATTCTTTTCAAGGGTTATACACATCTTCTCTCTATCACAACATAAAGAACGCAAAAGCAAACCCACTGTATTTTTCTGCCTTCTTTCATACAGTCTATTTAGATGTTTATGACCCCAGCTACTGGTGATCTCAGTCTTACAGTCCTGCGGCCATCAAAGAACTGTATAGAAGGCATACTGCTGTATACACATGGTAGCCAGTACTACCATGCAGTAGGTAACAGGGAAAGTGTTATGTCATTTTATGCTCTTGAGAGTAAAAGGTGGCAAAAAAAATCCAGAGTGAAAAACGGCAGAGTTCCCTACCAGTATCCTTAAACACCTACTATCATTCTTCCTAATGAACAGCTGTATGTGACATCTTATCTGCATTTTATAACACTTAAAGAGCTTGTAGCTCTATCTGCTGAATGGTCGTTACTACTCCCCTTCATAACACATTATAAGCCATTAAAAGCTTGTGCTCTACTCAGTAAATATTTCACTAACATAAGGAAAGCTTTGTTTAAATTAATTCCTTTAAGAAAGAAGGAGGGAAAAGATGCTTATAGGTTTCTTTAAGGTTTTAGTGTTGAGATTCAGAGAATACCTCCTGGCTCTACCATAGTATGCATAGTTAGGGTGAGGAATTCTCATTAAAGGTACCATCTCTCCCTGCATAGAGTTATAATGTCTAAGGTCAGCAGCTGCACCACATCTTCTTCTCCTAAGAAAGCACATATAGATATGTTCACCTGCATATGCAGGTTCCTGACTGTGATTTCCTGTGACAACAAAGTCTTGTAGTTCCCTTCGGTACTAGAGGGAACGCACTAAGTCTGGGGATATTTCTCAAATACGCACTCCTTAGTCTTTCCCCACTGCTATCCAGTACAAAATATATTTGATTCTTCTCTGATACACTTTTTCAGGATAGGTAGGCATGACATTTCTTCATAATGTTTAAGAATATAAACATGTCCTGAAACTGAACACAGAATAAAACCATCAAAAGGCATTTTTGTTTGAATCTACTGTAGCAAACATTCTTGTAAGAAAAATTTGTTAGAAAATAATATAATTTGGTGAAGCAGGTGCCATATTCTGAGGACTGCCTCTTGCAAAAGTGTTGTTCTGTATCGACTGGAAGAAAACTCTTCCCCTAAAACACAGCATCATGCAATCCTAAACCCCGTTGGGTGTCAGGAGCTTAACAGGAAGCTGTACCAGCCTGCAAATTCCTTAAATCCATTCTCCTAGCTGCAAGAGCTTCACAGGAGCTTGTCCAGATCACTCTGATTGGATTCACTACCTACACAAAAACAGGCTGTCTTGAAACTACTGGTTTCACAAGGCTGAAATACAGAGCTAACAAAAAATGCCACAAGAGTCCTTCTCCGCTGCTCCAATACTGACATCCCATACTTTCTGCCAAACATCTCAGCCACAAAGCCTGGAGGCTGAGGGAGCAGAGATTCAGGTCTGTTGCCAGATGACCCCCTCAGAACTGGATGTCCTCCCCCTGCACTGGCCATTCAGCCACACTGGATACGACTCCTCTTTTCACTCTATTTTAACAAAGTATTTATTCAAGGATCAAGGATTGATATTTAAACCATTTCCTGAGTTTTACCGTCATCCCCAAACTCGCTTCACCTGCCAAACAGGAATCTGAGGGACATCTCTCTCTCTCTCTCTCAGAATAACAGACTTCTTCCTTAACCAGCTACATCAACCAATCCACATGTTAGTACCTTTCCTGCTTTGCAGAGTTTCCCATCTTCCTTTTGATAAAAAACAGTAGTTGTACAGCAATTATTTTAAGATTATGATCTTGGGCTTTTTTAGAGACAATATTCAATACAGCAACAACACAACAGGGTGAGTGATTGGACCAAGCAGGCTTTCCACTCCTCCCCAAATGTGACATGATAAGGTCTACAGTGTAATATTCATTACCCTAAAACTAATTTTTCTATATATTCAAACTATACTCTCAATCCCTTATTTCCTTGTAGAAAACAATAAAGTTGTATCAAAATTATCATTTTTAGGCAAAAATGAGCTACTTCAGGGTTAAAACCTGAAAATATACTTAGAAGTAATAAGACCTAAGTAATCTTGTTCAATACTGAAAAAAATGGGTCTGTATACAATGTATGAATTTAACAGAAAAAGTCCAATTAATTTCAGTAGATGCTGGATGATGTTCTTGCAATTTGCCAAAAAGGGAACCGGTCCCCAAATATTTTCTTTTCCCATTTCCCAAAACGCTTTTCCACAAAAAAGCCTATCTTTGTTGTTGTTAGACAATTGCAGCTAATATATAATAGCAAAGAGTTAACCATAAAAGGAAAAATCAAGTCTGATTTCAAAGAGGAAAAGTCATGGACTCAGTCCTGTAAACACAAAGTATATAAAGGATAATATATTAATCTTAATAAAGAGTTGTACATAGACACACAAAAGCAGAACCCAAAAAACTACAAAATCAACTGGATGCAAAATGTACTACATGAGGAAAATAAATAATGCTTGAGATTAACCTTGAGATTTTCATTTCAGGAAAAAGTATCTTAATATCATTATGAAGAGGTTAAAAAAGAGGCAATAAGAGGTACATGAAAGGGCATGTTGTGTAGGAGCATAGCGATAAATGGCAGTACCAAACCACTGTTAACAACTGGATTTCTCCATTAATTTAAGCATGCAATGAATAATCATATAGTCCATCTCCCAAAAATAGGAAGGTGGGTTTTTTTTAAACTAACAAGAAAACTTTGCAAGCATATATAGGTATGGTATATAAATGGTATCGAGAACATAGACAATAACACAACAAAAAGAATGTACAATCACTGATCAGTAAGATCAGCTCAGATTACTATTTAATGTAGTGAAAAGGAAAGCTGCTGTATCAACAGATTAATAAACTGAAATTTAGGCAATTTTAATTAAGACATCCCAAGAAAATAGTCCAGACAACCTCACAACTGCATAAGACAGTAGTTTGTGAAAAGAAGCATATGATGAACCAGATGCTTAAGAATTAACTAGCTGAAAGACTAATGACATAGTGTAGAAAGAAATTCTCTACTTGTGCATTCAATTATCCGGGAAGGTCCTTCCTACTCTCAATGAGTCAAAGAAAAATGAGAGGTAGTAATCATCAGATGCTGTCGTGATTCCTATATACTTTGCTTGGAAATGTCTAGCACAGTTACAGCAGGCTTCCTCCAGTAAAATTCCTTCATGAATGTCACTGTATTTGACTGAGAAGTTCCATCAGCTGAAAAAGCAATAGCGTAGCTACATTAATCGAGTTGCTTAGCTCACCGACCGGGAGCCCTGCCACTAACTGCACCCCTGGCAGTGGCCAGTCATGCCCCATTCGTAATCTGTTAACTGCTCCGGCCCCTCGGAACTATGACCCCAGTTTGCATTTACATCCATTCCTCCATGTTATTAAAGCCTAACGCTGATTTCGAAAAGACTACTTTTTATTATATATTACACTCTGTGTTCATGAAGTTGTTTCATAAAAAAGCAAAACACATAACCCACAGAATGAGAACGAAGGCACTCCAAATGTTAAAACCCATAGAGACACAGGTCTGACGCTGAGTCAGTGAAGAGCTCTACGCATGCATCAGTGTGTGTTTTGTTACATGACAAGTGCTTTGCATGGACCAAACCCTTATACTGCCACAAAAATGGCTGCCATTTAATAACAGATTAAAACAGTTGTGTGAAGGACTGTATGTGAATTCTGCTGCATTCAAGAACATACAGCTGTGATACCAACCCGTAATGGATACAGGCAGACAGCTGTGTGTGATGAAACCTAGAGCTGCAAGACAACTGTAGATTTTCCCTTCCTTTTTCACTTGAAAAAAATCCGATTAACACAGATCAGTTCTCAAAGGCTGTTTACAATACATATCAAATGATAGGAGAGAGCGAAAAGAGTTCTCTTACAAGCGTAATTCTAATTGCTTTGCTTTTTTCGGGGTCAAAAGCAAGCCAAAGAAAATCAATGTCCATTTGTGTTGCAGAAGCTGAAACATACAGTTCATTATTCACAACTGTTAAAATAGTCAATCAAAACATTTTGCCATGTAGACTGACTACAAAAAGCTATCTCACATAATTTTGTATGAAGGTATATTTAGAAATAGCAAAGCATTTCATAAAAATTATTTCAGAAACAATTCTGTAATTAAGAATCAATGCTTTATATTAAGGCAAATATTAACAACTATATTATGTATGAATATCAAGCTTTGAGAAGATTTCCAAGTATTATACCTGTTGAAATCACTGACAATTTTACACTAAATTCAATAAAAATAGCAAAATACTCTTTTACATTGAGAAAAGAATCAGAGGGTGGGATTACTCTCACTCGTCAGATTCTGTCATCCATGGAGGACAGTTTCAGATTCCCTTTAGTTTTTGACAGAAAGGTGAAGAAAAATTAATGTCATCAACAGCACTCCCATTCTTACTTCTTTATGGATATCTGTATTCTTTTAAATAAATTTAATATAACAGGTGGAAGGGGAAAAGGCATGCGCTTTGTTTCTTTCAAACAGCCTTTGCTCACAGTTAAATCTAAGTCTATTTAAATAATTTGACCAAAAGCAATATAAAATTTACTTAAAGAGTAATTTCTAAATTCTTCAACAAGAAACCCAGTACACTGTCCACTATTTGAAAAAATACATTGTTTGAGATCAAACGAAAAATATAATAAACCCAAAATTGAGAATAACCCAATGAATAAAGTGTTCCTCCTCTGGTAACATTATCCCAGAAGCCCGAAGCAATGAACACTTCAGAAGTGCTTGATGTCATCAGCTTTAAAAGCACACCTTTGGACTAAAATCTCACCCGACCAGGGAAGGAAGACCCAAATCTAACAGCAAATAACAAATACTTCATAGGAAAAAAAAAAAAAAAAAAAATTCAACACTTGAGATGAAATCTAGATTATAACTATCTGCAGAATAATCAATTGAGCCAACAATCAATTGCACTCATGGCATCTCTGAAGCCATGAGTTCTTTCACAGACTCAGTATTAGTGCCAGTATCAAAGCAGTGCCTTTACCTCCACCACATCTCACACAGGAATTTCAGTGGCTGCTGAAAAGCACCCTGCGAGCTCAGTGTCAGACTTTCACTCTGCTCCAGGGCTTGTTCCACTCCAGGAACATCCACTTCCACCCTCAGAGCAAGACGGACATGTTGTGTTCAGCTCCTGGCATGCAGGACCTGCTGCTTTTCACAGTGGAAGGTACAGATCAGCCTTCCACAAACCATCCACACCTCATCATTAAAGTCATTCTTAATACCTGAGCGGCACAGCAAACCTTGTCCAGCAATATCATTTATCCATGTTTTGGCCTCACATGCAAAACCCCGTATTTTAGAACAATTACACATATGTAACTCAAATCTACTATTACTCTCACATTAGTATCAGAGTTAAGAACTTTTAGGGGTTTGTCCAACACTACCCAAAGCAAACTGGGTAACAAGTAGTGAAATGAATCTCATCCCAAACACTCTTCATGATTAGTCTCCCTCTACCCATTACTTTAATAAATTGCAGAGAGCAAGTCTCCAGGAAACAACCCAGCCCTTGGCTCCTGCACCATCAGACTCATCACACAACCAAGCATTCCACCACTTTTGGCCAACTTGAGCTAATTATTGAATTAAGGCTCAGAGTCCCAAATGACAGAGCCCCACATCTGAAGTGCGCAGTGGAAAAAAGCTTTGTTTCCATATCACATAGCTCCTCTTCTTCATAAGGAGTAGACACGTCACCTACTAAATGAATCTCTCAGGATGGATAATAATTTCTCCCTTGGATAATTAAATATATATGTGAATTTCACTGGCTGTGTCTCCACTGGTGTTGATTACAGCTGTATCTTTGAGGCATGATCTGTTTTGGTTTGTTTTTTTTTTTTTAAGTGTGCTTTCTCTCTTTCCGCTGATCTGCAACAGGAATGCAGAAAATTTAGTTTGGCCACAATGACAGTAAGGCTTTTTGACCCTTCCATTTACAGTAGGTAAAACTCAGGGCAAATACAGAAGGTCGGCTGTGTAATCATGCTGAGACAATGTCACAGCATCCTGCCAGAGGTACATGTTGATGCAGCAGACTCAAATTAGGATTCAACCCACCCACATCCAGTCCCCTCCCTGGAAACCTGAACTGAAAGCACAGCCATGAGAAGGGCCAAGAAAGACTACACATTAAATCCATTTGACATTTCTTATTATTCACTACAACTCCTTACCTTTTTAACAATGCATGCAAGCAAACCTGGCGATGACTACCAGTAAGAAATACTGACAGTGCCGCAGTGTTCCTAGCAGCTCAAGCACAAGGACCAGTGCTAAATTACGAGCATGAAGAAACGGTACTTACCTGAGCACTTCAGAGGGAAGAACTGAGAGCAGACTACAGCTCTTATCTGTTTGTTTGTTTGTTTTAATATTCGATTTAGGATGACTAAATAGAAATGACACACTCAATTGGGTTGGGCTGACTAGAAAAAACATGCTTAACTGTTCATATGTTTAATTTTGCTTACAGGTCTTCCTGTCAGTTCATGAAAGTTATGCCTGACAAGCCAAACAGCATGTCTGAGCAAACATGAAAATAATCAGGAAAGAAATGTAATCTCTGAGCTTGCCCTGAAATTTCTGAATCAAGTCAACATCTTCTCTATTAAAAAGATTGCATAGTATTAAAATAAAAATGCATGCTATAAAGTTGAATATACTGTACTTTGGAAACGTTTGATTCAAAAGATACAAGCAAACTGGGATACAGAACATTAAAGAGGATACTAGAATAGCCTTACAGTGAACTGCATGACAGCCACTCCTGAGAGAACTACACACATTTTAAACTGAAGTATAAATATGCAGAAAGGCTTTCTGGCAAGCACCAAGTCAAAGATAGAGAAAATGTGTGAAGATGAAGGGGTTTGATTATTATCTTACAAGTTGTCACTTTGTAAATATATCCTTCAAGACCTCAGGTCTTGCCTTGCCCTTTCTTTCCAAGTTTGTAACAGAAAAAGAAACGTTTCTTTTTTTCTATCAGACCTTGTGAAAACTCAGGTTTTGGCCATGTAACAGAGTGAAAACCTGGCCATAAGTGAAAGTCTACAGCAGCATGTTCATTGATCCAGTGACAGGGACCTTCATTAGATTATCTCATAGCTATGGGACAAGATACTGCAAAAGCCAAATGATACATCATTAAATTATGCTTTCTTCCTCTCCAGGCAAAGAGCAAGTATAGCATTAGATTAGTTTGAAGGACTAAAAAGAAAAGGAAGAAAAGGGCTCTATAACATCAGAAATGACAAAAGGTGATACAATTTTTAATACCCATTTATTTACATAATCAGGTATAAGCAGTTACTTATTTTAATTGTGGAAACCACAAATGTAATATATAGCCCAAATGAATTCCAGATCAGTGCACGCTTCAGTGTTTTACGATCTCCCTTGCACATGCCTAGTGAAAGCCTGCCACTCTGCAACAGACAAAGGAATTACTACAATAAAACCATAGGCGGACTTTGCTAAAAACTGTACTTTTTTGATATGACACAGAAGAAGCTGAGTGTTTTAAGTAATGGACAGGTTTCCATCCCACTGTCTAGCAACAGTTATTCTAATTGTGTTTCACAGTATCTTCAGAGAGTCAGAAATACGAACCACAGGAAAGCTCTCCGTAAACTGCACTGAAACAAATGACATTCCCCTCAGCCAGCTTACCCACAGTGAGCTCCATCCACCATTACGGGAAAGGCTTACTTTATCTTCCTGCTATAAACTTGAGTTAGTTACACATTCACAGTACTGCCATCCCAACATCCTTTAATCTTATTATGTCAGTATTGCATCTATGTAAAAATGTGCATTTCGGTGCATAAAAAGGTCTCTTGCTGCTGACAAATCAAAGGGCATTAACCTGGGAAGCTCTGAGATTGCCATGCACACCCACACACCCCCTTCGCTAGAGATCTCACTGATTAGAGAACGAAATATCCAAAATTCAACAAACATTTCACGCACAGTGACATTTCTGCAGGAGAGTATGCTTCCAACATTGCAACTTACACTTTCATCACTATTATCAAGTTATTTCCCCAAGTTATTTCCCACACACATACCATGCCCAGTGCCCCTGCTGAAACTATCACGTTCACTGGAACTGACTGAGCTCTTAGTGAAATGTCAGAGCGGAGCTATAAATCTGTGTAAATGCTTTTATTCTGTGCTGCTTTCGTGTTAGAACAGAACGTACATCAAGGTCACTGTAAAAGATTGTAGTTTTCAGGCTCATAGAGAAGACACCAAGGAAATCAATAAGATCAAACTTAATTAAACACTGTCTGAAGTTCTGTCTTCTCCCAAACCTGCCCAGAATTCACATCTCTATCCCCTGCATTTCCGAGACAGGTGTTTCATAGATACGGGAAGGCAGGCTGCTTAGCTTATATGCTATCAGTGCTGAAAGGTGAACAGAAGAATTCATTTCTGCAGTGTGACAGGTCTACTCTGAGCATTCTGAGTTTTTAGCAAGAGATTACAGCCCCATGGGCCTCCTCCTTTGAAGTGGAGTTCCTTGAAGAGCAGAATTAGTCCCCTGCCTGCAAACCGTGCTCCATATACTGAAATAAATTACAGTCAACTTTTTGTTTCATGGCAATGTCAAGTATAGCAATAAATATCCACAGGCTAAAAGTGAGCAAACAAACAAGGCTGGGCAAACCATATCCTCACAGCAAGAGCACCTCAAAGAAAACCACCAGGTAGGGCACAAGAAAGTTAAAGGCATAACAATCAAAACTCTGGGTTCACTATCTTAATCCGTAAGTGGGTCTGAAAGGTTAACACGCCCCCTGCCTCTCTCCTACAAGGACAGATGGAAAGCAACTAAAAGACTCCTACAATTTAGTTATAGCTCAGCACAAAGAAGAAGGCATTTACATTAACGCCTATAAGAAGGCATCATCTCTTACAGTTGCAGAAAGGCATAACAATCAAAACTCTGGGTTCACTATCTTAATCCGTAAGTGGGTCTGAAAGGTTAACACGCCCCCTGCCTCTCTCCTACAAGGACAGATGGAAAGCAACTAAAAGACTCCTACAATTTAGTTATAGCTCAGCACAAAGAAGAAGGCATTTACATTAACGCCTATAAGAAGGCATCATCTCTTACAGTTGCAGAAGTG
>NW_009211729.1:0-238 GCF_000690835.1 Fulmarus glacialis | reverse complement strand
CCCTCCCCCCGCCCAAACCCCCCCGCACCTAACCGCCTGAAACCTGCCGCTGGCGCCGCCGACCACCCTGCCTCCAAACCAGGAGCGGGCGACCAACAGCTGCAAAAAAAAAGTCACTCCAGACGAAGGTAAGGCAGCGAAAAGACAGCAGAAAAGGAGCACTTACTTGCCTGTACACCACCGCCGGGCGACCTCCTCTCAGCTGGTGAAACGCTGTGCCGCTCGTCCTCCTCAGACC
>NW_009211728.1:376-657 GCF_000690835.1 Fulmarus glacialis | reverse complement strand
TGCATGTGGGGGGATGCCTGGGGTCCCCCCATGTTTCGGGGGGGGCAGCACACCATCCCAGCAGGGCTTTTGGGGAGGGACCTGCCGTTCTGCGGGGTCTCAGCGGGGACTGATGGGTCTCTCTCTCTGCAGCCGGCTGCACCTTTGAGGAGGACGGCGACCCGAACCAGTGCGAGTACAGCCAGGGCGAGGATGATGACTTCGGGTGGGAGCTCATCCGCAGCTATATGATGCCACACCTGACGGCCGACCTGCCTCACGGTGAGTCCTGGTCCCCAGTG
>NW_009211728.1:0-330 GCF_000690835.1 Fulmarus glacialis | reverse complement strand
TGCTCGTCCCCCCGCATCCCTGGGGACCTCTGCTCCAAACGCACCCCTTGATCCTGTACCCCAGAGCCAAACCAGGCGGCTTCTCCTGGTTTAATTCCCACGGCGTTTTAGGTTTGACTTGTCCTCGGTGGCGTGGGCAGGGTACTGCTGGCAAGGTGTGATGAGCTGTGTTGGTCCTCAGCGCGGTGGGGCGGGATGCTGCGTGGCCCTCGAGATGGTGTCGCCTGGGGACAAGGGACCCTGCTGCTGGGGGGAGAGAAGGATTTTTTAACAGCACAGCAGGGACAGGGACATCAGATGGCTCTGGGTACCTCTGAGCCCTGCGTAGCT
>NW_009211727.1:503-832 GCF_000690835.1 Fulmarus glacialis | reverse complement strand
GGGGTCCCCAGGTTGGTTGGCACCACTGAACCGGCCCCACACTGCACCCCGGGGAGCGATGCACCGCACAGTACTGCACCCCGGGGAGCAATGCATGGCCCTGCGCTGCACCCTGGGGAGCAATGCACTGCTCTGCGCTGCACCCCGGGGAGCAATGCACTGCACCGTACGGCACCCCGGGGAGCAATGTATGGCCCTGCGCTGCACCCCAGGGAGCAGTGCATGGCCCTGCGCTGCTAAGCCACACAACGAGCAAACCAAACACAGGCTGCAGCCCCAAACAGAGCCAGATCCTGCAAAGCGGGAGCAACAGCAAGGGGTCAGATGAA
>NW_009211727.1:0-235 GCF_000690835.1 Fulmarus glacialis | reverse complement strand
CCGACTGCCCAAGTTAACAAGGAAAAAAAACCGGCCGAGATGATGTGATTATGGCGAGCAAGCGCCTCTGCGGGCAGAGCCCTGGGCACCACGGAAACCCTCCAGCTGGCAGGGAAGCAGGGCCGGGAGCTGAGCTGGGGGGCCGGGGCAATTCAAACTGGCAATCAGGTACGGGCTTTGAACTGGGAAGGGTGGTTAACCGCAGGAACAGGCCCAACCGGCGGCGGCGCGTTCC
>NW_009211726.1:0-10418 GCF_000690835.1 Fulmarus glacialis | reverse complement strand
CCCCAGGACCCCCCATCCCCAGGACCCCCCGTCCCCAGGACCCCCTGTCCCCAGGGCCACCCCTGTGCTTCTCACCGGTGGAGTATAGGGAGGGAAAAGCCAGAGTTCTCGGTTTAGCTGCCAGGGAAGCCACACAGGAGAAGTGAAATTAAAATAGTTATGGGGAAGGTAATACTGAGTTATTCTATATTCCCTTTCCTGCGCTCCCCGCTCGGCGCCAGGGCCGGGCAGGGTCCGGCTGTGGAGCATCCCGGGGTCTTGGGAACCCCAGCCGGCAGCGGGCCCTTTCACAGGCAGCAATCTGAGAGCAAAAAGCCTTTTTAAAGAGGAAGGTGATGTTATTTTTACAAAATACAGCCTATATTCTGGTTTGCTTCAGTTCAAATAGCAACTGGATACCTTGAGACATCCCCTCGGTGCTGGTGCGTAGGGGGAAGGTCCTTTGATGGCCTTGATCATGTCATCTGCTCTGAAAGCAAAAATGGGCCCAAATCTCCCATGATCGCCAAGATTTGGGGCCAAGGAGGACGAGGGTCCACAGTAGCGACACGTGTCCCAAACAGGGTCGGGCTTGCAAAGCCCACCTGAATGAACGGTCATCGCTCTCGGGGTCAATACTGCACCTCCTTCACCAGGCTGCAATAGCTCTCCCTCACCATCGCTGCCCCGGCGGCATCCCAGACTCGCCTGCCGGCTGCCAAAATCCCGGTGGAGGCTGTGGCTGCGCAGCCTTGGGGCTCACTCCGTAAGGAAGCAATGCCCCGTGGCCGGCGACGTCTGCGGCGCCGGACCAGGGCGGGGACGCGGGGGAGTCCCCAGGTCTCAGGCGGTGACTTTCACGGTGTGGCCAAGAGCCTGCTCTGGAGGACGGCTTAGAAAATCAGTGCTGTCGGGGACATTCAGGTTTATTTATTGCTCACGCAGAAATTGCAGGTTATTGGGGCTTGCTTTTCTATCTCACCAAATCCCGATGTCTGCAATAAGCTTTGCTGCCTCCTTCACCGGGCTTAGAGAAGATGGGTCCAAACAAGATGTGATGATTTATCCCCGGTCCCACCAGTTCTGGTGCAGAGTGCTTTTCCAACTGTTTGGTTTCGACTGATTTCTTTCCACCGCCGCCGTCTCCGCACCACCAGCGCTTTGCTGGAGGAGTCGGCCCCAAGACAGGTTTGAGACTTTTTCCCTCTCTGTCTGGAAAGATAAACGCAAACTCTGGCCTTAAACCGAGCCCACACCTGGGAGAGATCGACCGGCTGCGGAGAAACTCAGCTTTGTTTTGCTGTTCTATCCTCGGTTATTGCGGCTAATTATTGCTGTAAATGCAAATACAGAGGGACGAGAATAAAAGCTTGGAAGGGATGATGCACTGGGGAGAAGGACAATAAATCAGAAGGTTTGCAAGGAAGCCTTCACTCATCTTCGAAGCACCAATTTTTTTGAGTTGTTAGCTTGCACTTTGGTTAAGGAAGCGAATTTTGAAATTAAACAGAAAAGATACGATCTTAATATTTCATAAGATCTGCCAATACAAATATCTGTCGGCAGATATGTAAAATAATAGCTTTTAAAACAAGAAAAAGAATCACATGACATTTTCTAAGGAGCGTGATGTCATCCCCCAACCAAGCTATCTATTCTTTGTATTTGAAATTAAAACCGCATGAACTCTCCACGCAAATCTGGGTGAAACTCTGCTTTTTTCAAGTATCCCCTTAGGGATGATGATATTATTTTCTGGTTTTAATTTTAAAGTAATAAATAAATGTGATTGACTTGCCACCCAATAGCTCCGAGTTGTGCAAAATAAGTAAATGCAATCCATGCGTGTTAATGTACAGGTAGTTGCTATCTAAAGTCTGTCAAAGAAGTCTTATCCACGGCTAGTGTTGTGGGAGCAGAAGAAAATCAGCGTTAGCTGAACTGGTCAGCAAGCTTCAGCTTCATGAGGAATTTCAGCTCAGAGAAGAGGAAATTCTGTCTCCACGGTATTATCTTCCTTTCCAAAGTTTCCTTCTGGCTGCACTGGGTCACAGGCTGCGGACTGTAAATTATACAGCCAAAAATCAAACGATCTTTTTCAATAAGGGAAGAAGAAAACCATGCAATGATTTAATATATGAAACAGTTCGGTCTATGGCTTTTTCTTGTTTGCAAATGCGGACAGTTCTGTTGAGATCCAAAAACCACTCCAAACCATCAAAATTAGCAAATAACCATCTGGCCTGGTGGCTCAACACCTCCCGTGGCCATAAATTCAAATCCCTGCAACATTAGCAGGGGATTTGCTCTGAAAAACAAGCTCTGTCCTCAAGTAATGTAAAAACAAGGTGAGATGGGGAAGGCTCGTGGGAGAGCAGCGGCTCGGGGAGGAGCTGGCTCCGGCCGAGCATCCGTTGGTTTTCAGCGGGGAACGGGGCTCTTGGCTTACAAGGAGCATCCCCTCCTCGGCTCTCAGTGCCCCATCCCATGGCTGGGCTCCCCGAGCCCTTCCCTGGGGTCTGCCACCCCCACCAAGCACCGTCCCCGCGGCATTTCTCCATCAGCCTGCTCTGTCCCAGCTCCGAGACTCTGTGCACACTCTTGGGGTTCACCAGAGCCATCATGGACGTGGACCAGTGCTTACCAGCTACAGTCTTCTTCCTAAGATCTCCAGGACCAAAGCAAGTCAAACGTGTAGGTGCTAGAGGAAAGATCTTCCTATCTGAAATGTAAAATCCTCCGCTCCGGCCGGGATTGCTGTGATCTGCAAAGAGTTTTTCCATCCTTAGTTGGAGCCCACGCTGCAGAATAGGAAGGTTTGGAGGGAACAAAATAGGTTTCCTTGCTACGTGTATTGATTTCAGCCTCTTTCCTTGCATATTTTTTTTTAGATAAGCTGCAATTTAAAATTAGGAGTATGGAGATAATATCCCTGAGAAGCCTTGTCAGGAGGCAGAAGAGATACTGGTAGAGCCCCGAAATCCTCATAACGACTGTGCCTCTGGGCACCACGGCCCTGGGAACTCGAATCAGGCCCTTGATCTGGAGCATCTGCCTTCATTAATACTCTGCCCTGCCAGTCTCGGCCAGAAGGCCGAGTTATGATTATAGCTCACATACAAAAAATTTGCCTCTTCCTAACCCTCAAGACCTGGAACCAGCAGCTGAGTCTGATTTTGGCTCTGCAACAAGTTTTATCCATTGAAAAGTTGTGTATTTTTTGCACATCTGGTTGTATTTGGGGGTGATATTACCTTTCAGTGCTGCTCAAGTCTGTCTGTGCCCATTAGTTACCGGAGTAAATAGCCCCTCCATCTGCAGAAGTGTTCTGTGGGGAACCTGGTGGACATTTTACATTGAAATGTAATTGGTAATTTATTAGCAATCCCATGTTTGAAGGCTTAGGACTGAGCATGGCATTCAACCGAGCGACAGGGCAGGTTTCACTTCTCCTACGAGGCAGAAGGTCAGGCAGCTCCTACACTGCCAGGAAAAGTAGTTTGGGTTGAAAAAAACCCTTTTAAAAATGCATCTTATCCCAGAACTTAAACCGGCCTTGAAACCTCTCTTATTTTTGGCAGAGCACCGAAGGCCCGCAGAGGTTCCCCAGGAGCAGCCCCAGTGCCCGGTGCAGCGTGGCAGGGCAGGACCCCCTCAGGGGTCACCCCGTGGGCTCCCACGCACTTTGACTTCACTCTTCACTCCGCTTTCCCTTCCCCCTGGGACCGCGGACCCCATAGCAGCAGCACGTGGAGGGGCAGGGGAGTTTCTATAAGCTGTAGGGGAGATGGACTATATATTTTTTTTCCTGGATTTCTGCCTACGTTCTTGCATCTGCTCGCTTTTATTGTCCCACATTCCACAAACTTAAAGCACTTCCATATATAACAGAATTAATCCAGTTCATTGAAAATCACGATGAAGCTGATGATACCAAACGCTTCCGCTCTGCACATCCTCCAATTCCCGACCCTCAGAAATGGCAAATTCAGTGAACCACTGAGGAGTCGGGGAAGCTCCAGTTACAGCACTGCTTTGCTGTTGGAGGGCAGGGAAGAACTCAAAAGTCTTTTATTTAATGTACTTTCCCGACGGGTTTTGTAGCATCGCTCCCCTGGCACTACCCAGCCTTGGGCAGAGCGGAGCCGCGGGGTGGGGACCGGCGGGGACCGACTCGGGCGCGAGCGATGCTCACGGCAGGAGCATCCCATCCGGAGATGGGATCAGGAGATGCTGCCAGTGCTCTCTGCCTGACGGAGAAAGCCATCGCAGACGGGAACCCTCCTGCTCACCAGGGCTCAATTACCCGTGGGTGATGAATCCCAGTTGCCTCGGAGAGATCGTTTCCCCATCTGAAAGACCAGCCACGGCTCTGAGGCCGCGTGCGGACGCGCAGCCATCCCTACCGTGGCACTGCCTGGCCCAGCTCAATGTGGTTTGTATTACCCTGTCCGGGCAGCTGGAGTCTGGAGGTAAGAGGACTGAAAAATGTGTTATCCTCTAATTGCTATAATGCAGGATATAGCCATGAGATAAGGAGTGAATCTGTACTCCACTGAACTGTGGGGAATAAATATTCAAAAGACAGCACTGGGATTTTTTTCCCCCTGTAATTTATATCAACAATAAAATGCAAGCAAGACGATTAGTAGAAAATGAATTTAAAAACCGCCTTGTCTCCGTGCCGGGCAAATATAGTTGAATGCTGGAAAAGGGGGCATGAGGTCTGTGACTCGGTCGCTGGGCTCGGCTGCGGGACCGCGGGGTTTATTGCCTCTTCTGGGGAAGGCGGCTGGTCTCACAAACCCGCCTGCAAATTTCTGGCGGTTATTGTATGTGCGAACAAACCCTGGTTTGAAAACTACCTCAGTTTGTTTCCTTTCACAAAAATCAGGAACACATTGGGAATAATTTGCAAGACAAAAAGCAAAGCCTTCATTTATCAAGCACTCTACTCAACAAATAAGATTAAATACCTTCTACTACCGAGAAACCTGCAAACCTCACGCTGGGATTTCGCACGTGCCGGAGCCGACGCTGCTGCAGGGAGCTCTCGGGCAGGTTCTCAGTCATAAAGTTACGTAAAGTTTTAAGTTTAAAGGAAGAAAGTTAAATTTAGGAACTTTCTGGCTTGGCTTCTGTGCCTACAATTGCATCTCAGATCACTGTAATCAACCGAGGTTGAAGGAAAACAAGATTTTTTACTTTCAGCGGTTTGTTTCCCGTCTCTCGCATCTCGGCTTTTCCTCCGCGTCTGTCGGCCAGGTCCTGCTCCCCTCCCGCTGGAGGTTTAAAAGCAAGGAGGGGAGAACGCTATTGTTATTTATTATTAAAGGCAAAAGAAACTGTCAAAAAAATCAAGGGGAAAGTATACTGACTGCAATCTTTTCAATTAAGATTTTTATATGTATTAATTTTTTAAATTAAAATAAGTGGAATTGAATTAAGTCTGCCCGTGAGTCTACTGCCTCATGTCATCAGAACAGTTCCATCCACACCTTATGAAAACAAACAACAAAATATACTTAGTGGTACTCCCACTATTTATCATTTGTTCAGTTATTTGCCTTCGGCTGGTTCTGGTCTGGCTGCAGTTTGTGCAAAACTTGCACTGGTGCAACCCTTGCACCCGTAAATCCGTCCAGCTCTGGAAAGATGCGGATGGCAAAGCCAATAACTGGTTCCAGTGATTACATCTCATTAAGGGAGGGGGTTTCCCTTAGCTCTGCAAGGTGATGTTGTTGTTCCCATCATCCTGTCCTCTCTCGAATGTTTCTGCAAATAATTCAGAGAAAAGGTTAAAACCGGCAACCCGTACAAAATAATCTCGCTGCTGGGAAAAAAGCCTTTTTGCTCGCATATCAAATTAGCAAATAGTTTTGCAAAGAGCTGAGGGGTGGGGAGGAACGTCGGTGTCGTCCAGCATCAGCCCTTACACCCAGCTCCGACCCTCGGCTCAGGGTTGGAGGCAGCGAAGGAGAGCGGTACCCAACCCCGGCGCTGCCTGCCGTGGGGATAGTTTTCAGACTTCCGAAGTATTTTCTCTCTCTTAGAGTGTGAATCTCTGGCCACTGCACAGCCCGAGCCTGGCAGGGAGATTTAGGAAGGATTTGATGGGGACAATACAGGAGATCTGGACTTTACGGTGTGGGATACACAAATTGACTGAAGCACCCACCGAATCCAGCATCTGTTTCTGAGGGCTGTGAGGAGATGGACTTGCTTAGATTTAAATAGCAAAATGCATCAGAAAAAGATGTGAATCCAAGGCTCATCGTGCAATACTACGGGTTATATCGTATTGCATTACATGTAACACATTTATAATAGCTTTATAAACAGGTTCTGATGACAACTTCCACCTCTTTGACTAGAGCCGGGTGGAAGCTTCTCCTCTGAAATCCGGGAGATTACTCCAGAAACAAATCTAAATTACCCCTAGTGTCCCGGTACCTTTGAAATCAATGGGAGCTCTGGCACTGATTTCTGGGCAGTCAGGATTTTGCATTACATGAACAAAGGTATCGAAACCTGGCTCGTATGCAGAACACAAAGCACAAATGATCCAGCAGTAATTTGTTTGAGGATGAAATATTTCTTACCCCACTTGAAAAAAGCCCTGCAGCCACAGAACAGGAGGAAGAAAGCCTTCGCAATTAACCTCAGCTCAAAAAGCCCGCTGCAAACGAAGAAGTATTTTAAATTCCATTTAGATCTTTTTTTTTAAAAAAAAAGGCATATCGGTTTACATTTATAATGTTTGTATCATCCAGTACTTTAAATCAAATTATAGCTGTATCAGGCTGCTTAACAATGTTTCTTTTTAATTAAGTTTACTAGTCCCACATGCATTTTTTTAAAAAATAAATTAAACAAACTTGATTAAATTACATGACAGGGGTTAGGTATGACAGCAAAAAGCCCAGCAAGAATACAAGGATTGATAAATCCTTTTGGATATACTCACATTTTGCACTTTTCCTAAACCCTGTAGCCTTTCAGACAGCCCGGGGAAGGTGGCATTCCCTGCCTGTGCCCCGCAGCACCCGCAGTGCCGTACGCCCAGCGATGTCCAGAGCCCTCTCACTTATATAAGGCATTTACCCTTATATATGTATTTAAAATCCTGCTTTCACAGAGAGTTTAAACAGCTCAGGAAGCTCAGAAAGCTGAGCATCAATGAATTTCCATTGATTTCCCTGCATTGTGGAGACACGAGCAGTGCATCAGGCTTCGGTGAAGACCTGCCTGGCTTGGGGACCCTCTTGCCGGACAAGTCCTGGTGGTGGGAGCCCCTGGGGGTCCCTGGGGCATCACCCCCGCCCCCGCCTCCAGCAGCAGCCACGGTGCAAGGGAGAGCTTGGGGATGTCAGAATCCGTCCCCGCGGGGTTTCGGTTTCATTTGCTTGAAGAAAGCCCACCAAAACCAGGGAGTTTGTGGTGGTGTTCACTTTGCAGAAGCTCCTTATTTTCACAGAAAGCAAAGGCGCTTGTGCTCTGTAGCAACTACCAAGAAAAAGGCGATTGCATTTTTACTGAGAAAATGTTAATAAAAAAGTACGAGACGAAGGAAAAGGAAGTGAAATGGGGGGTGGGCAGCGGATTGCATGTGCAGACCTGGAGGGATTTCTGCTTTTCTGAGCTTCTCCGAGCGCACGCCCCGGAGAGATGCTCCGTGAGCTGGGACGAGCTGCTGGGAGGGCACTCGCAGCCAGGGCATCCCATCGCTTGCATTTTTCTGGTGCAAATAGCGCAAAAATACCCAGAGCGTTTATCTTTAAAAGATAAAAAGATTGCCATGATGACGGCAGCTGGGACTTATTGCAGCGGGGAAAGCCCCTGTGCTTGCACAGCACCTTTCCAAGGAAGCACGAGATACGGCTGATAGCATCGGCCTGAATTTGCACCCTGAATAACCCGCGGTCACGGTAAGATTACCGGGGATTTTTATGGGGGTTAAAATTGAATAATCTCATCGAGGGAGAGAGAAGCAGCAAATCCCCCTGTCTCCAGCCCTGCGGGAAGCACAGCGATGGGAGCAGATGAGCGTAACGCCGTGCACGGCCACCGAAAAGCCTCACGGAGCTGTGGGGTCCCAACTGTCCCTAAGATGAATTTGCCGTCCCCGCCATGAAGACAGACAGCCGTCACCGTGCACAGAGAACAGCCTTTCGGTCCTCTCCATAATTCCCCCGACTCCGAGGGCTCTGCATCTGGGTCTGCAAGGATGAAGTCAGCCCCGGAGCCGCTACGGGCTGGAAATGATTTCACCGAGCTGCAATGCAGATGGATTAATTCCAGTACTGTAAAGTCAACATGGTTGAACACTGGCTACATCACAGTCTTCATTACTGTGGTCTGGATCGGGTTTTGATGAAGTAATTTCCCTTGGGTTTAGCACTTAGAAAACATATAGGGCGTCCTTCTTGGATTTGCCTGGAGAGCGGTGCCCCCCCTCCCATTCACCCCAAATTGGCCTTTATCAGTTGCACATGGACCCCTGCGATTCGGAGGGGTTTCAAACGAGGCCCATATGGTCGGTGGCACACGATGCCCAAGCAGTCGGACGCACGAAATGAGACGCAGTTTGGGTGCGTACGATGGATGTTATTAATAACAAATGATATAACACTCCCAGGCTGTATCTTCAAACGCAAGGAGATGGGGGATGAGAGCGGATTAGCTATTCCTCCATCCTCCATCACCGAATCAATTCCTGAAGAGCTCAGCATTAGGTTTTGGAGCGCCTGACACTAGGAAGCCAACGCTCATCATCTTGCTCAATTTACAGTTTCCGAGACTTGAAGAGAGCCCTTCATGCAGAGTAGATGTTTATTTTGTCCCTTTTTTTTCTCAGCTATAAACTGTAATTGAATACTTGCCATGTGCAATTTGCTTCCTTGGGAAGCAGTTCTGCAACCATGAGCGAGTTTTGCCTGGGCACCAGGATCCCCTCCTGCGTGAGCTGCCCCGTGGAAAGCAGCTCTGCCTCCTTCATTTGACACCGGGGCCTGAGTGAAAGATGCCTTTAAGGGCTAATAACGGGGACACCCTGATCCAATATTAATTCATTCACTTCCAAAGACCTCTTCCTATCACAGCGTGATGTTGAATGCCAGCACCCAGCTCCCGGTTTCCTGGAAGAAGGCAGAAAATGCTCGTGGGCAGGTGAAACTAAAGCTGCTCTTCAGTGTTTTAAACCCTACAAGAGAACTTCAGTTGCAAATAGCAAGGAAATTCCCTTTGCATCTTGCAATGTCACCCCTTTTTAACTTCCAGGTAGGGAAGGATGAGGTGTGCAACACATCAGAGCGGTCCACGCGAGGGGATAAGCTGCATCTGTTGAGCAAACACCTTTCTTCTCTTTTGACTTGCATTTAGAGGTTGAATTTAACCCATCCCGCCAACACGCTCACCCTGCAGCTTTAGAGCTCAGCCCGTAAGGCTTTCTGAATAGACTTTATAGCACGATAAATATCTATAATGAGCTAGCACCAATAAACAAAACTATGGAAACACAAAAAAATGCTAAAACACTGATGTAAAGCACCGTGCGCACATCCACATGTGATCACCTTTCCGCGGGCGGCGTTGCAGGGGCAGAAACTGGGGGGGAAGCTGTGCTGGAGCCCTGCGACGCGCCAAGGGTCCCCCGAGCCCGTGGTTCTTAGCCAGGCAAGCTGGGGTGGAAACTTGCTTTTTTTGATAGTAAAAATAGAAAGCATATATGGTTAAACTGAGGCAAAAGCAGGCAATTTGTGCGTGGTCAAAACTGAGCAGTCTGAACGACTCATTCTTCTCGACTGAGTATTTTCCTGCACGAATAACATCGTGGGGAGGGGAGGGGGGGTGGCAGGCAGGTAAGTGGGAAAAGACGAGACTTACTCTCATTTGGGCTGAACTGAGTGTATTTTAATTCTTGGTAATCTTTTGAACCAGGAATTCAACCCTGCATATTACTCCACTAAATAAGCTCGTTGCTTCATTGAGATAATATTTATCTTTGCTATAAAGTGCATCGCCGGCCGGTCTCAGGGCTCTCTGCGCCGGTCGGTGTTGCTCTGCCATAACAGAGGACGTGGCAAGGCTGGTGTCACCTCCCTGTACCCAGGGCGGGTGTGGGAAGGATCTGGCCTCTTGCCCACGGCCACGGTGCCACTGCGGGGGCTGAGGCTGTTCCACCCACGCCGGGTCCTCGCGTGCCGTGTCAGCAACGTGGTCAATACTGGGTTTGCTGTGGGGCTGAATTAAACCCCTTGAAAGGCACATTTATTTGCCGCCTGTGCACAGTCGGGAACAAAAAGCGGTGCCGCGGTGCAGCCGCTGAAATGCCCGACGGCTGCAGCCGCCTACAAGCTGTCCCAGGGAAATGCGTCCTTGCTGCGGTAATCGCTTCTTTCATCTCTAACGAGAATCATAGAATCATAGTATCATTAAGG
>NW_009211725.1:577-784 GCF_000690835.1 Fulmarus glacialis | reverse complement strand
GTGCTGAGATCTGGCCCCTTCTCCGTGTCCCCATCGCCCTCCAGCCGTCCCCGCTGCTGTGCCGCCCTCCCGCTGGCTCCGTGCCCCCGGCCACGTCTGCCCTCCCGTCCCTCCTGTGTCCCCAGTCCCTCCCAGTGTCCCCCAGTCACCTTGATTGGGGTGGGACAGGGAAGGATGGACACCAGGCGGGGTGAGAGGCCCCTCCTC
>NW_009211725.1:0-232 GCF_000690835.1 Fulmarus glacialis | reverse complement strand
GGGATGAATAACAGGATGGGTATGGGGATAGGGAGTGGGATGGGGAGCAGGGATGGGGATAGGGAGTGGGATGGGGAGCAGGGATGGGGATGGGGAGCGGGATGGGGAGCGAGGATGGGTTTGGGGAGCAGGATGGAGTTGGGGAGCAGAGATGGGGATGAAGAAGGGGATGAGGATGGGGAGCGGGATGGGGAGTAGGGATGGGGATGAGGAGCAGGACAGGGATGGGGAG
>NW_009211724.1:0-900 GCF_000690835.1 Fulmarus glacialis | reverse complement strand
CTGCCGCGAGCGCCTCTACCAGGCGCTGGAGCTCTCCCCCGGCCGGAGGATCAACTGCTCGGGGATCGTCCGCGGGGATGAGGCGGCCATCCAGGAGGCCCAGCTCAGCAACCTGGAGGTTGCGAACAAAAGGGCTTCCCTGACGCCTGGCGAGTACCTGAATATGACGAAGGACTGCAGCAGCTTCAAGGAGACTCGGCGGGTCATTGAGGTTCCCCTGGGGCAAGGAGGCAGAGTTCCCCATCGCCTACTCCATGGTCATCCATGACAAAATCGAGATGTTTGAGCGGCTCCTGCGCTCCCTCTACGCCCCCCAGAACGTCTACTGCGTCCACATTGACAGCAAGTCCCAGGCCGCCTTCCAGGAGGCTGTTCGGGCCATTGTAGCCTGCTTCCCCAATGTCTTTGTGGCTAACCGCCCGGGAAAGGGGGTCGATGCCCCCGGCTGCAGGCCGACCTCAACTGCATGCAGGACCTGTTGCAGAGCCTCATGCCATGGCGCTACGTCCTCAACACCTGCGGCACCGATTTCCCCATCAAGACCAACGCCGAGATCGTCCGTGCCCTGAAGTTGCTGCAGGGGCGGAACAGCATGGAGTCAGAGAAGCCCTCGGCCCTCAAGCAGGAGCGCTGGCAGTACCACCACGAAGTAGGGACGTTCATCTCCCGGACAGCCACAGAGAAACTGCCGCCACCACACAACTCTCCCATGTTCACGGGCAACGCATACATTGTGGTCACACGGGCCTTCGTGCAGCACATCTTCAAGAACCCCACGGCGCAGCAGTTCCTCGAGTGGGCCAAGGACACCTACAGCCCTGATGAGCACGTCTGGGCCACCCTCAACCGCATGCCCGGCGTGCCGGGTGCCATGCCCCAGAATGACAAGTTCCAGCTCTC
>NW_009211723.1:1507-1873 GCF_000690835.1 Fulmarus glacialis | reverse complement strand
GCTGCGGCCCGTGAGTGGGAATGCGTTTGCCCAGTGACTTTTGGCCAGTGCTTCTTGGCCCCGCGGGCGGCTCGCTCGCGTGCTGGAGCTCGCGCTGGGCTCAGTTGGGTGCCACCCGTCACGTGCCGGGGTCACGGCGCATCGGTTGGGTTGGTCACCGTGGGATGGGGTTTCTGGCGCGGGCGATCCCGCTTTGGCCATGCGGTCCTGGGTGCTGCTGGGAGGATGCTCCTGGGTGCAGGACTGTCCCCAAACCCCACTGGGACATGAGGTTTCGGGGGTGCTTTGGCTCCCGGCTTGCTTGATGGCTTCACCCCCAGCTCCCAGGGGACGGAAAAGCCTGGCCGGGATGGCGGAGGGGGGGAC
>NW_009211723.1:365-1181 GCF_000690835.1 Fulmarus glacialis | reverse complement strand
GGCAGCCACCTTGTCACAGAGCTGCGTGGCACCGGGAGCCCTTTTGCAAGGGCTGGAGAAGCGCGCCCCGAAACTCGCTGCTCTTAAGCGTGGTGTGGGAGCAGTGCGGGATCTCGGTGCCTTGAACAAAACCAAAACGCCCTTTAACAACTCACAGTTTTTTTTTTTTTTTTGGACATCTCCCCCCTTCTCCCTCGGGAGCTCCGTGCACCCGGCCAGGGGCCAACGCTGCTGAGCATCCTGTGGCCCCGCATCCCTGGCCCGGCTCCCAGCTTGGGAGAGAGGCAGGAGGAGGTGGTGAGATGCTTTGTACCACTGAGAGGGTGTCCTGGTGGGTGGCCGTCACCCAGCGAGCTGGGTCCTTCCTCCAGGGTCCAAAGTCCCCCAGCCGATCCCTCCTGGATGCGGCCAGACCTGACGGCGGGAGGGAAATTCCCTGGAGCGTGGTGTAACTCGGATCTGGAATACAAATACGGCATCATTGGGCCTATTAAAAAAACAGAAGAAGGAGATAAAATAAAGGGGGGAGAGTGTCCCATAACTTTTGTGGCAGGAAATGTGGATTTTGAAAATGTGCTGTGCCAGGCGTAGCTGCAAAAAACCCTTATTTTGTGGAGATGGATGCGGGTGGGGGCGAAGCCGTGCTTTTACAGAGTGCCGTCTCCAGCTTTGCCCCTCTCTGGGGTTGTTTCCAAAGTATTTACGCTTTCTCCTTTTATTCCCCATCCTGCTTTCCCTGCAGTGAAGTCGCTTCCCGACCGGAGCGGTGCTACTTTTATTCTGCATTTCTGCAGCGGGGTCCCGGCGGGATGTGGT
>NW_009211723.1:0-244 GCF_000690835.1 Fulmarus glacialis | reverse complement strand
GCCGTTAATAAATTAATACCGCCAAATCGACATGATTTCTCATTTGGAAAACAAAAGGAGTGTTTGTCCCCTGCTCTGCGGGTAAATCTGGGGCTGGGGGGGGGAGGAGGAGGATGCTGTGTGCCCTATCGCTCCCAGTTTGTCTCTCAGCACCTGTGGACTGGGGCACTCCTTGCTCCTGCCCCCTCAGTGGGTCCCATCCCCGTCCCTCTGACCCCCCCTGGCACCGGGGGTGGTGGGTTTG
>NW_009211722.1:15101-20635 GCF_000690835.1 Fulmarus glacialis | reverse complement strand
CCCCGGGAGTGAGCCGTTCCTGCGGGAAAAACCGGTGCAGAGCCATCGTCCGGGTTGGTCCCGGCGTGCGCCTCAAAGGGACGGTTCCGAAGTTGGAGGAAACAAGGAAGGGTATTTGTCCTGCAGGAAGGGTGCGCAGGGGCACTTACCTGGGGAGGGGCGGACAGGTAAATTCGCATCCTCGCCCGTGTGCGACAGTCTCCCCGTGCACGGGGGTCCCGAGGATGCCCCTCACTAGAAGGCGTGGGTAAGGGGTGTGCGGCAGCCACCCAGTCCTAAACACCCAGTGAAAAAGGCCCATGTAGCACAGCATGAAGCAAGCAGGCACTGGTGGCTGCAGGCAGGAGAGCCTCTTCTGACTTTACCTCATGGTAAGATTCCAAAAGATTAGTTTCCACAGAGTTGCATAGCAAGATAGCAAACCCACCGTGGCTATCTCATGATAGTAAGTCATTTACTTTTGTAATTGTGAAGGTAAAATCTAAATTTCCTGAGTCCCACACAGATCTTTGTAACACATCGATCGCGTCGGTTGGCTTTTGGCAAGACAATTCCGGGAGGGAGGAAGGGAAATCCTGTCACGTTCCTTTTGTTTTCCTTGTAGGTACCGCTGAAGTACCTGCTTTCCATCACTTTTCTCTTTTAACTTCCCCTGGGGTTAGCTGGTCGTCAGCATGCCTTCTACCGAGAACACCTCAAAACTTTTCCTGGTCCTTATTTCATTGCTGCTGGTGCTGCCAGTAGTTGAAGCCCTGGACGCAGGAGATACCATCGCCTTCCTACTAGGCCTCGCTGTCAGTGTCGTCGGATTCTGTGCCTGCCTTGGCTTATACGCAAGGAAAAGGAATGGGCAGCAATGATTTCAAGAAGATGCTCAGATGAAGTGAATTTCCAAACACAGCTTGGGGTTGAGATCTGGGATGTGGGACTGAGCTTCAGTTCTAGATAACTTTCAAAAACCATGTAGTAGGTATTTCTGCAAACCCCTCTTACTGTGCAATACAACAGAATCAAGACTGTACCTAGTGAAAGGGATTTGTAGGATCTGTCCTCGTGACAGTAAGATGATTTTATATTGCTTGTGATTAAATATTGCCTTAGAGAAGGGTAAGAACTTTTTGAATGGGGAAGGAAAACCATAGAGTGGTTCACAGTAAATGTTTATAAATAGAACATGTGGGGGAGACCATCAACAAGTTCCACAATTTTGGTTTCAAGGGTTAATCAGGAGGAAGCAACTATTAATCTCACAGTCAGGATGACAGAGCTTTGGAAGTACTCCTAACTAAATAGCTAGCGAGCAGACTGCTTTGACTTATGTGCACGTGCTCACATTCTTTGTAATGGCAGTTAACACCTAACAGCTCACTTCTGCTGTCACAGGGGTGAGACTTCAGAGAACTAAGAAAACACGGAAAACTTTTTTTTCTTATGTATTTTTATTTTAGAATGTAACTCTCCTGTAGCTTGTGTACTTGTTCCCAAGTAGATAGACTTAAGAACGGGACCACTATTTTTCTTTAACGTGTGTTTCACAGAAAAGGCTGTAAGGCTGCGTAAATCAGCTTAGGGATATGTTTTTTGTCTCTTGTTTACTTTTTGTACTCAGCTTTCCTTTAGGCACACCAGGTTTAAGGCTTATTTCATGTGGTGTTTGTATCTTTTTTCCCCAAAACTGAAGACTTACCTATTTTAATGAGGAATTATGTGTAGTATTTCTGCATTAGGGGGTTATTAGAATTATAACAAGACAGTTGTGCACGTTTCTTTTGCAATATGGAAAGAACATGTTTTGTTAAAATCCTGGTTTTAGTCAACAAGTCCATTGTTCTCGAGTGTCTTCCTCGTGACAAACTTATGTTGCTAGCTAAACATTTAGGCTTCTTACCTAACTGATGCATACGAGTTCCACAGAACCAAAGTAAAAAATCCTGATGCAAAATGGGAGATGTAAATAGTCTTATTCTATTCATGCTCAGTCAGATTGTATGGTATCTGGCTGAAAGACTCTACTCAGTAGCATATTCAGGACCTGTTTCTTTCTTTAAGTACCAAAGGTGAAATGGCACAGCCAAGAATGTCTACCACAAGTCCCTCTGGCTTGTTAGGGTGTTCTAGCTGTCCACTTGAGACAAGGAGCACAATCTGTAACAGCAGCAGAATAAGGAGCATAGGAAGGTGAGCTCTCCACAGTTCATGGAATTTCCTTCTGATCTTGTGCTGTGGACACTGCCACTCTTGCTAGAAATCTTGGCTTTTATCTTTCAGAGCTGGGGAAGAAGGTTAAATGTGATGCAGAGCTATATATTTTGATACTATTCCTCCCCTTCCTCTGTAAGTGTCTCTGTTCAGTAGAGCACAAAGCAATGGGTAGAAGAGTTGTCAAGCAGGTCTTATATAAGTAATTGGGTGGGCAGATCATGTTCTCCAAATTCTAAGATTTCTGTATGCCATTTGTGGCTGGTTTGACTTCTTCTCTCCAACCTCTGAGGACACAGAAGCCCTGGTTATTTCAGTCTTGCAATTTATGTCCCTCTCTCATGGTTGATAGAGGGAGGGAGGAATGTAAGACGAAAGCTTCCAAAATTGCGTAGGGTTGAAACCGTAGGACTCAACCCAACAAGCCACAAGAATGCAGGTTTCTGCTCTCAAGTTACAGGAGTAGTAACAGTCACAAAGTTACTCTGATGAGATGCAAGTCTTGCCAGGTTCTTCAGCCCATTTTGTGGCTTCCAAAAGTCAGAAAGGGACATGGTGCACAGTTACTGTGTACAAATGAAATTTACAGCCCTAAGAGGAGCTTCAGACAGTAGTGTCACCTTTGAAAGCTGCCTAGCAGCAGTAAATGATCCTGTATGCGATTATTAAACTGGGTGGATGCAAGCGCACATCAAGTGTGATCCTCCATGTTCCAGCTTAGCTAAACAATTACCCTTAAAAAAAAAAAACAAAAAAACCCACCAAACACAAAATCACCACTTAATCCACTTTATATTTCCCAAAATTAGAGAATTTTGCCAATTTTTCAGTAGAATATTAAATATTGCTCTTTCAATAGAATAAATTTTATCACAAGCAGCTTTTCACAGACTCCTTTATCTTTGCTTTGGAAAAGATCACTGGCAATAGTTTCACAGAATTGTGCAACAGTTTCACTGCAGGAGAAGAAAATTTGGCAGAGTAATTAGCATCAGGCAATAACAGAACTGTGTTCTTCGCCCAAAGTTGTATGTACTTCATTGAAGGGTGCACAGCGTAGTGGCTTTGTTTCTTGGGTTCTGACAGAAGCTTTATTGTTAAAGACTTGCATTTGTTGATGGCTTGAGTGTAAAATTGGATATCCCTGTTTTTCTTCTGTCTTAATAAACTTCCACATATGATTTGTCATCAGCTTGAAGTAGTTCTTATGAAAAGGAAAATCGCGATGACAGAAATGACTAAAACTGCTGAAATTCCTTATATTAAATATTATTTTCTTATATACTTTTGCTTATAGAATCATAGAATCATAAAGTTTGGAAAAGACCTCTAAGATCATCGAGTCCAACTCTCAACTCAACACCACCATGCCCACTAAAGCATGTCCCTAAGCACCTCATCTACATGTCTTTTAAATACCTCCGGGGATGGTGACTCAACCACTTCCCGGGCCAGCCTGTTCCCAGGCCTGACCACTCTTTCAGTAAAGCAATTTTTCCTGATGTCCAGTCTAAACCTCCCTTGGCGCAAGTTGAGGCCATTTCCTCTCGTCCTAGCGCTGGTTACTTGGCAGAAGAGACCAACCCCCACCTCGCTACAACCTCCTTTCAGGTAGTTGTAGAGCACGATGAGGTCTCCCCTCAGCCTCCTCTTCTCCAGGCTAAACAGCCCCAGTTCCCTCAGCCGCTCCTCATAAGACTTGTTCTCCAGACCAAGGTTATGTTAGGTGACTTTACAAACTCATGTGGCGTAAGGTATGTTTTCAGTTGAACTTTTGTACAGTGAGTGTACTTCTCTTGGTCCTATTACTTGTTTATCTTGTTTCAATATCAGTTACTTTAGAGCACTTCAAGGGGGCTGGTCCCCTTGCTTTGAAACTGGTAGCTTGCAGTTGTGAAGAAGCCCGTTTCTCCGGTACAAGGGAAACTTGAAGTATTTATTTTTCCTTTTGACTATGAATTTTCAACATTAGTATTATGTAGTTGCCTTTACACCATAAAAGCCATTCATGGCAGTTTTCTAGCTGGAGACCCAAGGATATAAAGGACCATTCTCTTTTTTTCTAAAGAAAAATTATGTTCTAGTGCTTTGTAGTTATTTGAATGATACATTTTTTATTTAGACTTCCAAAGAGCTTGTTTTATCCCAGCATTTTATGAAAACAGGGTTCTAGCTCTTTTGGGACTTCAGCTAGTGCACAAAGCAGTTCACTTTGTGCACTAAACTAATACCATTAGTGGCTGTCTTCAGAGCAGAAAGCAAAAACAGTCTGACAATGCCCACGTCTTAACAAATACAACCTACCCTCTAATTAGTGCAAGAAAGCTGCAAGTCAGGAATGAGTAGCTTTTGACTGCTATGATTTCCATCTGCTTTAACAATAGCGTAGCTCAAAACCAGCCATTCTACAAACATTTAACAGTGTACAGTCCCTTTGTGAAGTCCTTTGCTTCTCATGGCGTACCTTCAAGTGCTGCACGCCAGCTAGGCGTTACCATTCTGGTGGGTACAGCAGGACCTGGGACTGGTCCTAATGCACTTGCTACTCTGGGTGTATGAAAACTGATAAACCACTGCCGAGAACCCTTTCTCCCACTCAAATAAATCCTGCTGCTGGTGGTCATGCTGCTTTAATACTATCATGAGTCTTGGTAATTCTATGGCATCTTCCATCTGAGAACCCTTATATGCTTACAGGCATTAATGTTTGCATCCCTATCGTATCCTTTGGTGAGTGGGACAAGTGGAAGGAGAGTCAGAGACTTGTGGTGCTGTCACAGGAAGTAGGTGGTATCTCCAGGATGCTTGCTGAGATTTCTGGAGCGTGTTGGGCTTGTGGTTCTCAGCCACCATGCCCCTGCCACGGGAGCTGTCCCTGGACTAGCCCAGAGGCTCTTTGTGTACTGATTCGACACAGTCTGAAGCCCATGTTCCTCTTTGCCCAAAGCTGTTTACATAAGCTTTGTGAGAGGGAGTAGGGAGCTGAGTTCACCGTTTGTAAGATAAAACATGACTACATGGACGAACTGTAAGAGGTCTGTTACCATGGTAAATGCTCTAATTATTATACTACAAAAGTAACCTTTCTGTTCATTTTTACATCTGATGAAAGGTTTGGCAGATCTAAACTGATGTAATGACAAGAGATTGTTAGGAGTGGTGGGAAGGAGGACTTGCATCTGGTTGTCCTCCTGGTTTACACTTGAACAAATTGTTAGTGAATGATCTGAAGTCAACAGAAAGTGCGGGTTCTTCACCAGATTAGAAAAATAAGACCACTAATTCAGAACCAAATGCAGCAAAACATGTCGGGCAAGATTTGATGTGACTACAGA
>NW_009211722.1:0-15089 GCF_000690835.1 Fulmarus glacialis | reverse complement strand
GCTGAAATCAATCTTCAAAACTTTTAAGGGACAAGTTTTTAATACGTTAGATACTGACCACACTGCTAAGTGTTAAGTTGTTAAAGAATGTAACCAGTTTTGAAATTACGAAGATTTTCGGTTCACATGAATACGCAGTAGCACCTAAATACTACATTTCCGATATTCAGAAAGCAAGCTTTCCAGCAAGCAAGCTGGAATTTACCTACCAAGCTATGGTATGGTAAATGCCATAAAAGCACATCTACTTTGAACTAAAAATAAAAGAGCAATAAAATTATAAAGATATTCAAAACATTTCCAGATATTGTACTGGTCTCCTCAGCTCAGTTTCTCTGTAATGAAATTTGAAAATACGTGGGAGGCTCTGTCACATTAAGGTGCAGGCACGCTAGACAGTCAGCATAGCTTTTTGTTTCTGATCATTCATCTGATCAGATCAGAACAGAGATTTTCATGAGAAAAACAACAAAATGTCCCTTTAGAGTGCTAAGCAAAGAGACCCATATAAGCTGTCAGTGTAAGTGAAGGTCTGAAAGTGGAGTGGCCTCCGGCAGACCTAGGAAAGAATCGTGTCCCCAGACACACTATTGTAGAAAACTAGAGCTTGCTGCTGGTTTGGGTTAAAGTTTGTGCTCTGCTTGAGCCTTCCTGTATCGGCTGTATTCCTCCTCACTAGTCTTTGTCTTGGAAATTTTAACTGGAACTAACACTACTGGCAACTTTCCCAGCTGCGGTTCATTCAAGGCACTAAAATGTTTGTGCACATCTTCATACTGCTACTGTCCACTTTGCAAGTATAAAAGCATGAAAATTACCTTCTCATCATGAATGGAGTCAAAATGCTGCAGAGCAACACAGTTCTGTAAAACTTAATAGAAAGGGTCTGTCTTTTTCTTCTGTTCTTCTGTTCTTCTGTTTGTGCAGCTCTTTGCACACATTGTGATGATACTAATAATAAATAATAGAACTGCATGTCCCTTCACTACCCTCTCACAGAAAAGCAGCAGTCCTAAAACATGACCAATTTTAATCTTGGCACAATTAAAGTGAAGAAAATTGTCACTTTTATCAAAATATGTTCACTTTCCATTTCATGAATTACCTGTGAAACGAGAATGTCTTTAATTAATTCTAGAACTGTTCAAGGACATTTTTTGCCAACCTTTTTCTGAACTCAGATGGCTATGGAAATTACATGGTCAATACCTGCACTTATTTCTCAGACTTTAACCTAACATGATTGTTCATAAGTCACATAGTAGCAGTTTTAAACTTTTATTTATTTGAATTTATTTAAACTTTTTTTATTTGAATCTATTCAAGTGATCTGGAGGATTAGCAGAAGCCATGTTCACTCATTCTTCCTCGAAAGCACATATTTATTTCAGTGTCTGCATGAATAGCAAGGAACAATCATGCCTTTTTAAAATTTGATCTTTCCAGAAAGGTCATTTGTGGTCAACTTCCAAAAGTGTATCTCGGATGTGGAGACAGCATATCATCTATAGAGTCTATAGTCTATATCTACTAAAAAAAAAAAAGTCCTTTTTCATAAAAAGTAGTATCACAATGGGCCTTACCTAAGTCACTTTTCATCTCTTCATAGAAATTAAAGATGTTGATCATGTATCTGGAGCAGTTGCCAACAAGAAACCAGTATTCAGCAATAAATGTAACACAGACATGTTTTTCATTCTATTGTATTTGCAGAAAGAAAACATAAATCCCAGAAACGACTATACATTAAAAATAGGGAAAAAGTGCTTTTTCAAGAACAAGTCAGTGTTATGTAGTAGTAATTATGGCCCTGGTGAAAATCTCAGTGAAGTCAGCTCAAAAAATTTTATTGTCCTAAAATGAAATTAAGCTCTCCTAAAGGGGTGATCAAACTGTATCTTTTGAACCCCATACAACTTTGCAACGACCATCTCCCATGCCAGGGTTATGGCAGCAGGCTGTCCTGATGCAAGGGATGCTGGATAACCTCAAATCCTGCCTGGGAAGTGACAGACAGGTGGATCTGCCCGGGTGCCAAATGCATGCCCAGGCCACTGCTACCCTCTCGCTCCATGGAGCCATCTCCTGCTGTGACAAAAAACAGATAGGTGATCAGGTATTTGTTTAGTCATTCAGGAATAGCTGTGTGGCTTATACATCTTTAACCTTCTTCCATGCCAGATTTCACATTTCAAAATTCGGTATTGTATGTTACACTTTATTTTTAAAAATCCTGTATATGATCTTTCAAAATATGGAATGTGCGTGCGCTGGGGTGAGTGCTTGCATTTGAGAGAAGTAGGAAAGCAGAGGTCACTCTGTCAGCTAAACGGATATTTCTAAATTGTCCATCCACAAAAGGGGAAAAAAGAAATCATCTTTGGGAAGAGACCGAGCCAGGAAATGTACGAGGTGACCTCCAGAGGTCCTTTCCAACCTAATTTACTGTATGATTCTATGAAATCCTAGATGTAAATGGTATGCATAAACAGCAGCTCAATTCACTCATATCTTTATGGCAAACAAGGATATATTTGTGGTGAACAAATCTAATCACAGTGTGAGCCCATAGGGAACCTGACCGCAAAAGCTGTGAGGTTGTTCAGTCATCATGTAAGACCACAGGGAAACCAGATGTACCAGGATTCTCCCACTGCGTCTACTGAAACTCAATCCCTGAGGCATTAAAAGGTTATGGGAAAAAGGGAGCAAATACAGCATGTGCACAGTAATCCTCTTTTCAGAGTGGGATTTTTAGAGATGAGTTTATGGGGCTAGTACTGTACTCCAAATGGAATTCAAGAGCTTCAGTGCAAAGCCCCAATTGCAAATTATCTCAACTCCTGCCCAAGTCAACGTTTTGAAAATATTAAGATTTGACAGCCTGAATAAAAGACACTATTCCATATGGAGTTCCCATTGGTATCAGTGGGAGTTTAGGACAAGGTCAAAAGCAAAATACAGGTTTGGATGCAGGAGCTATGTCGATAGGATGGAGGGGTCCCTGTCATTTGACTAGTAGTGCACCTTGCACCAGATGGTGCTCATGGGGAACTACAGCCACATTAGACTCCATCCCCATCTCCTTCCTTAGGAAAATATTAGCTGAATTATTTACTGTGATAACTGAATGCCAAATTTTCATCTGGTTAAAAAACAGCCTGAAGTTGCTGAAATCAGTGCAGTCATCCTGATTTAAATTCATTTTGAAATCACAAGAGGCTTCCTTCTGACCTTGCACCAGCCCTTACACTTCTGTGTTATGCAGTAGAATTATTCTTGATTTCCATTTATGTGAAAATATAAATTGGTTCTTAAAATAGATGCTCTTTTTTTTTTCTCTCAGCCCGCTACCAGTAAATTATTTGACCTACATCTTAATAAATATTAGAAAAAAATATTCTCCCCACTCTTATTCCACAAATACATTTCAGAACTTGTATATTCAATTTAGACTGCATTGTTTCTTGTCCCCCAAGATTTATCAACCAAGGCAAAGGGAAATCCACAAGACAGCCCACTCTCAAGGACACCACACTAATATAAAGTGCCTCTTCACACACTTTTAATGTATGTGTGCCATACATATCTGATGTACATGAGCTTACCTTTCTGTCTTGTTGTTCTTATCATTTCAGTAATAAGAGTAATCTGTTTTGTGTCTGTGTCAAACTGTTCCTCAAGAACTCCCTTCACCTAGTCTACATGAGGTTCTCTGTATTAAATGAGAAGCACTTTGTAAATTTTCTTTTCCTATCCAGAAATAACAATGAAATCCCAGTAAAAAGGATTACATGCTCTCAATTTCAGAAGGGCCAGCAAGGAAATTATTATAGCTGTAGATAGAAATGTAAAGCACTCGAAATCTGAACTTTCATGAGTTTTGCCAGAGATTTCTCTGCTTAACTCCCAATAGACTTAATAGGAATTAAGAATTAAAATCCCTTCTACTTCCAAAGGAGTACTGACCTTCCAATAGCGAATGTAGAGCATGTGATCACTTTATGCACACTACCAAAATAATTTGAAATTGGCTGTACATACTAGTTGTCAGAGTGCTGCCTTAATATATCATGCCAACTGTCTCAACTCAGGACAATGAAAATTGCCTGATTTAGTGCAAAATACAGACCTTGGGAAGCAAATGTTATAGAAACAGGGCGAAGAGGCACTGACAGACATACCTTAAATACACTCTCTTTCATGCAGTAGTAGCTGAGCCATTTGCTTAGTAAGAATTCCATGTCCTCTTACAGGACCGGGCCTTTGGTTTTTCGTTATCTGGTGTTGAAAACCCACTTTCCTTTTGTCCTGTGTTTGCAAAAGCTGCACTCTGGTTTCACAGGAAATAAATGCTAAGGAAGTAAACCTCACAAGTGAAAGATTGTTTTTTTTCATTTTTGAACCAGTTGATCCCTGCCACCTGCTTACAGTAACTATTTCTGGTCTTACTACAAAGACTGAGAAATATGCAGCTCATATGGAACTGGGGCATTTGTAAAGAGTTTTGTAAGTACGTATGTCTCTCTAAACTTACCACAGAAATAATGAAAGCCCATAAACTACACTGGTTCAAAAAATTCCTTCTAGGGTGCTTGCACTGAACAGACTAGAACAAACCTTTCACCATCCCCTGGCAGAGCCACTTCAGAAATCCTTTCTTAAAACTGCTAAATAATGCAGTTCTATTTACATTACAGCATACGTAAGCCTTAAACCGTAATGCTGAGTCAAAGTCTACTAGACTTGTATCTCTTTCTTCATTTTAGCACTTGGAAGCCCAATGTTAATATCTCAACATATTCTTAGTACTTAGTAATTATTCATCCTCTTACTCTTTCTTATATTTTTCAATTTCAGGAACCTCCAGGCATGATTTAACATGTAGGTTTTTTACATTAAAAAGAAGCATGTAGCATCACTTTCTGTTTTGAAAGGTATCTTACTGTATCTGTTCATTAGGAGCCATATTTGAATATCCGTATCCCCAGTTTAGCAGATTTTTAAGTAAAGGTTGAAGGGTTTAAGGGTTGAAAACCTACATCACCTTAAAATATTTTTTGTTTAAGTAGGTTCATAATTGTATTCCAAGACTACCAAGTGAAGCAGAAGTCTGAAAGTTTCGTAATTAAGACTATAACTTTAGCTCTCTCCAACTTCTCACTGTATCTACCAAAGGTTATCCCAGCTCCATTCATTATCTAACTAGGTTTGCCTAAATTGGTCAAAAGTGCATTTAAATCTAGCCTTGCAATTCCACTAAAATTCTGTGTTCTCAATTGCCTCTCTCTGCCTGTGACAGCAGAAAATAACTTCTTAGATTCCTTCTGATTTCTTCTGTCTTACTCCAGAATGGCCATTAAGTTACCCTCCCTTTTTTAACTTTTACTTCTCTTTCAGCATCACCAAGTTTTCTCAAGATGTGATCCGTTTGTTGGTAACTAACCCACTTGGGCAAATAAATCATTCTGAGCAATTGCCAGCTCTTTTTGTCTGAAGGTCTTCCATTTGATTTCAGTTGTCGGCATTTCATTATGTTCCATGGTTGGCCTTGTGGCAATGTCCTTTGAAAATTCAATGCACTAAAAAGGTTAGAAAAAAGAAAGAAAAAACTGCTCTCTTTTCAATATAGAGCATGCAGGTTGAAACAGATATATCTTGAGGACCCATGATATCAAAGAGAATTCGTAAGTTTTACATAAATTCCTCAAATTGCCACAGTTTTGTTATGCATGCATATTTATGAGGAGATATTATACATAATAGAGAGATACAGTATATCAACTAAATATTCTGTTAGCTTTTGAAGCATTACATTAATACCAAATTTACAATGCAGCACAGAATTACACAACAGGTACATTTCACTTGGCTACTGCTGGTCCTGTACTGTGAAGAACTGGTGTGTTCACTCATCAAAAGAGTGCTTTTATATCCAGGTACATATCCCAGATTAGGAAAAACAGATTACTATTATTTAGATCTCTTATTTCCACATTTTTTTTAAAAAATGGAGAGTGAATAAGTTCACTGAGGCTTAATAAAATTATGTAGTGAGGAACTGCAAGAGCTTAAGAGGTGATTTAAATATCTAAAACATGACTTGAACAGAATTTAGGACATAAACCCTCCAAAAAGGGACCCAGAAATCCCTCACTGCAGCAACAGCAAGACTTATCAGTGCTCACTTTTCAGTTGACATTTACACTTTGGACCTGAGGTTGCAAGCTTTCCATTCACGTGCAGAACTGCCCAAGAGTGTGCAGTGCAGAATCTCTGAGGCCCAAATGTGAGACAGAGCATAACCTAAATGTCTCACTCCCAGCAACGTCCCTAGAAGAGTCTGACCTGAGTGGTGTGTTCAGGTCAGGTACATCAGCAGCAGTGATGAGCCCAGTGAACACACAAATGCTGCAGGAAGCCCACCTTTTCCATAACCACCTAGTAGTTACATCACACGAAACAGAAGATCTGGAATTCAAGCCCAGTCTCCCACCTACCAGGAGGTACAATCCTGGAAAGCATGCTCTCCTGTTAATCCTGGACCCTCTATTGTATAAAAATGCAAGAGCAATGGCATGGCAGGTTGGGGGGATGTGGACAAGAGAGACTGACTCCCATGTCCGCTACTTAGGATACCTGCCTGTTATGGCAAGATTTAGATGCTGGTCCCAGCTCCATGGCCTGACATTATGTAGTCAATCAGAAAACAAAGCAAAACCAGCACTAAACAATCTAGGTAGCAGGGACCAGATCCCCTGTGTTTCTCCTGCCAGGTGAGTGTCTTATCTAGTACAGTGCAACATCCTGTTCCTGCTCAGTTTTTTACCCTTTTCTTTAAATACCACACCCAAACACTGCCTAACTATATGCAAATACTAGTCCAATTAAGCAGAAGATATTGCCATTTGCTAACATTAGGCTTGACTAGTTTTGTAGGTGACATTTCAATAAAACATTCATTCTTTTATACCTCCATGAAATAGGCAATGCAGTAACAAATTTATACTTACAGTTGTATCATAGAGCTGCATTCATGCAGTTCCTTCTACTGTGCCATCACAGTGCTGTTCTGATAGTATCTGCAGAATTCAAACTGTCGTGTTTCTTAGCAGATGACCTACCTTTATCCAGAGATAGACTGTTCTCTGCATCCTCGCAAGTATAAAACTTAAAATTGCTTTTGCATGTTCTACATATAAGTGAGAACATTTCATACTTAATATCCAACAAACTGACAAAATGGGACCATGGCATTAGGTTCCAGATACCAAATCAGTTGCAGTGAACAGATAACAGCTGAGTTGACACAGGAATATCCAAGAGTATTTCTGCTTTCTAGACCATAAGACCTGAAGCTCACCAGTAGAACATTCACTCATGCTAGCTGCTTGCAAAGCCAATGTTCACTCTCCATCTCAGACATTACAAGACTTGATTCTCCATTGTCTCAATCTTATGTATTCAAAGCAATTATCATTCAGGAGTATACTTTTTTTAACCAATTTATATTTTCTTTGCAGAGCTTTAAACCAATCTATAGTCATTATACTGCACCTGCCTGTATTATCTTAAATTAAAATTTAAACAATAAATTAGTAGGAATTCTAGTGCCTAGATGTGAACCAGGCATATCAGCAAAAACAAATATTTCTAACACTGACAGTTAAGTTTTGTCCCTGAGCACAGCCTAAAAGTTCTCTGAAAGCTGTCAGTGACAGTTATCCTACTTTATCCTATTATTTTTAAATCCCTCTCTCAGTATATTGCTAGAAATAGAAAATGCTATTGCCAAATAGTCTCTCTAATCCTAGAACATACTGTCCATTCATGGTTCACCTCTAACCTAACCTTAAAGATGGCAGAAAATGGATTTACGTATATCAGCTCTACAAAAAGTGATTGATTTGACATATATCCATACACACCAATAATAGTCGTGAAAATAGTTCTATGAGCACTGGAAGAAACAGAGCAGTAACTGCAACAGAAGCAAGGAGGAACTCAGCAGCGTGGCTGTTGATCCATTTGATACTGAACTATGAATAGGATGTGTGTAGTCTGTCACTGAACCAGCATGGTCTTTGGGTCTAGCACAGTGCTATGCTTGCTCCTTGCCATTCTGCCCCTGGATACAGAAACCACAGTGACATATCCAGTGTCCTGTTCAGCTGCACAGCTGAGCACAGCCAAGCCTGGTCACAAAGAGTTCGAACTGGGAAGGGATTAAGACTCCAGGCCATGGCCAGTTTTGACCAGGGGATGAATCACTGTATCCTGAAGCCTCAGGTATGTACCAGGGTCCCTAGGGAGTGGTGGCCAACCTGAAAGTGGTGGCCAGCCTGAAAGAACAGCAAGGGAAAAAGGTAAACTCTAGGACAAGGAGCCAACATCTACATTCAAAAAACGTATAGGAACCTCACCTGCTGAGACCTCTCTGCTCATGTATCTGACTTCACTAAAATCAGCCTCCAGGTTTAAAAGACAGTGAAGGGGAGGAAACATGCATAAATTCACTTAGTCATTATATAGCTTCATGACAGAAAGTATATGAAAAATAATGAACCATAATCACTCCTTTCATTAGGCCCCGACCACGTCCTAATAATCTCCAGTGAGCCAACAGCACAAAAAGAGATGGGAGCAATACCTGCCAGCCTGCCAGCCTGGCAGAACCCCCAACCAAAGCAGCATTCCGCACACATCCATACATGTTGGAAAACTACAGAAGAGCTTGGGATAGAGTAGGTTTACATAACATATGTAAACACGTTATGTGCATCTCAGACAGGAGGCTGTCTGCACTTAATATCAGCTGCATAAAAATGCTCGACGTAGCTGAGCTGGAAGAACTCATCCTTCCCCTGTCTCTCAGGCATTTTCAGGTTCCTCTCTCAAGGCAAGCATTCTGTCCTGTAATGTCGCTAAACCCATTCATTTTGCTCCACGGTGTTCCACTGGCACCTGTGATGGTGGTAGGAAAAAAGCATTCTTGAATGCTGTGATTGGCACTGTTAATGACCATGACACTGCAGAGCTGCTGTGTGCTTCAGCAGTGGTCAGCTGATTTCAAGTCCTGAATTTCCATTTAGTAAAGTAAACGAGGAGCATTACATAGCCCCTGAGAAAGCATTTTACTGAAAACTCAACTGTTAAAATAGCATAGACAAAAGGACTATCTGAGAAGGGGCGAGGTGCACAAATAATACAAACCAAGCACTTCCTTTGTTTAAAAAAGAAAATCTACAAGCTTTTGTCTATTATCCGTTTCTAAAGCTAATAGACGACACTTCTAACATCACAGTAACAGATGCCCCCACTGGAGTAAATTAACATAGCTTTCTATGTTAGTGGTCCTGAGGTGCTGACTTGCATTGGCTGGAAATCTTCTCTTGTGTGGGGATGCTCCACTTTTACCCAAACGTGGTTGGTTGCGTGTCAGAAGGTAAGATCAGAACAACAGTCAGCGAAGAGGCCAAAACTGCTCAGCCATGCATCAGTCAGAAAGTCATTAACATGGCCCTGGGTCAGTGCTCCCAGTTCAACTTCTAAATTCTGACAGACTCTCTATCTGTTTCTTACCAGATTGTTTTCATATTATTGGTTAGACAAGCCTCATGCAAGAATTATGCCTTTCACCTAAGGTGATTTAGTCATGAATTCATAACTGTGCTCACCATCGCTCCTTTCAACTATTTTGGTTGCTGAATTGTACCACTATCATGTATTCACATTACCATATGTCATGCACAGAAAAACAAATCAATAAATGGAATGTATTTACAGTAGTTGAAAGACATATTGTAATGAAGCTTATACTAAAATATGTACAATTAATTGGATTAATTAAACTGCAGATGAAAATACATTAAATAAATTAATCACTACTTCTGTAAGACTATTCCCAGTGTCTGTGCACATGCTTCAACAAATCCCGTCTACGAGATTTGTAAGGAATGGTATTTTATTTTTTGTAATGGAGAAAGAAGAAAGTCTTTTCCCTCCTGTTCCACATTCAATTACCAAAACACCAACAGTTTTTCTGGCATAGGAAAAGAGTGGAGAGACTGGATATAGCAGGAATTTCAGTAAGCTTGGTCCACATTCTCTTGATGTTTTGACAAGAGATTCTTTCTCCTCCCCAGGAGTGCAGGGAATAACAGCAAGTGTCCTTCCGAGGTCAGCAGCTCAGGATCTCACTGTAGACCCTGTTACTGAGGCATTTCTACAATGCTGCCCATATTAAATAAAAACTGTTGATGGAGTAAGAATTTCAATACTTCCCACTAACAAGACTGCAAGTTCAGAATTATTCGCATTAAAAGATTTGTTATACAGACATACAAGATAGTGCTTACCCTCTGTCATTTAAGAAAAAAACCCAAACACATAAAACCAAAACTTGAGCTAAAAAAATTACTCAAAGATTAAATTTTGAATATTACATTACTTATATATACAATTTATGAAGGATCCTAGATGGCAATATTAGAGAAATATTCTCAACCATTCAAAAATATTATCTCAACAAATGTATCTACTTGGAACTACTTCTTCAGATACTATGAAGTTCCTTTTTTTTTTTTCCTTCTGTGGAGCTCAATCATCAATCTGCATCACTGTGGATGTGACTGGCTCTATCTTTTTTAAGTTACATATTATCACTTCACCTTGGCTGTGAAAACAAGCAGTTTGGTAATTCTTCAGTACAGGACAACATACATATGGTGCACAAACAACAAAGACTGCATATGAACCTTTCTTTGCCTCTCTCTCTCTTTTTTCTCTCTCTCTAAATCATATATAAAAAAAAGGCCATTTGTGAAGTCCAGCAATTTAAAAATGTAGCTTATCTTTTTGCAGGCACAAGTAATTAGCAGTGCAATTTAACACTGGTAATTATTCATGGCCACAGTTAAGTTCATTTGCATTTCTAACTACCTGATATGCAAGCGAAGTCAAGTAATTAGATGTCCACACTACTTAAATTGCACAACAAATACTGAACTTAACACTGCAACGCTGATTTAACAGTGTATCTACAAAACCTAGATGCAAAAGACGTGTCCAGTCTTTCAAATGTAGTCCTAATGAACAAACTGACAAAAGGTGTTTAGAAGCCTGAGGATACAGGTAAGTATCTAACGGGATTTTCAGAAGCGTATTGGTGCCTCAACTCCCATTAAAATCACACAGAGTAGAGGTTTTCCTCTGCAGGACAAAGCCTTTTTCATATGCTCAGCTTATGCGTATTTGCCCTTAAACCTTCATTTATCCCTGTGTAAACATGCAACATAGACCAACTTTTAAGAAAAAAAATTAAGTTTCAAAGGGCAATTACGAAACATTTTTTAAAATACCTAATTAAAAGTTTTTGAGAAATATTTACAAAACATCTGAGGATCTGGCTAAAGATTAATACAAAAAAAAAATTGCAATTATTATCCATAGGAATTATTATAGTCACATGAATGCAATTTTGTTATAGGTGAAAACATGCATCACTGAGGCAGAGACCACTAGAGAGACTTTCAGCGTGGAGTGAAACTTATGTCTGTGCTGAGAGCCAACCCAGGAGACACTACCAACAAATGTCTTTACCCTGCAAATACTTTACAAAGCACAGGAACCAAATATATTGCAGGTGAAATTCTCCACTGTGCAGGGGTCTTACACAGGTCTCTGTATTACATAAGTCCTACTTAAATACTATTTTAAAGTTGCGCAAATCTACTGCACAGGCAAGAAATTTCCCTTGGAAGAATTCCTTGAGCCCTTTGAAAAGGATGTACTTTGATAGCATCTATCACAGTCTCTTAAGCAATACATAAATCTTGTGCTGGCCTCTGAACAGAGGTGGGTACACCTTGCAGAGTATCTCTCCTGTTCTGTAGAAATGTCGCAAAATTCTACAGTGCTTCAGAGTTTGCATTACGCAGACTGGGTAGACATTGCATATATACAAATTTCAAGACAGCTGGTAAACACCTTAATTACTGAAATGAACAAGAGAGCAGGGACATGAATATTTTACATTTTAGCTATTCACAACTTCTGGTCCTACACTGAAATCCTCATTCTACTGAAATTGTTGAGAGAGTTGTTACTGACCTTGGTGAGGCCAATATCTCACCCGATCTTTTCAACTGATAGTTACTTGTCATCACCAGCCTGTCTTCTAGCCCAATTTCTACCTCAGCCTCCATTAGTGAGATTTCTCAGTGTCAGACTTTTCTCAAAAACCTCTCCCATTCTGAGGAAAAAGCTCAAAACAATGAGAATCACCTACCCAGCATCCTCACCTGGCTCACAACTATGGTACAGGATTCCAGGGTATGTATCCTGAAAAGAAATTAGGTTCCAAGTACCCAAAACGCTACTTACACACCAAAAAAGTTCCTCTGCAATAGCATTCAACTGTCCCCCACCCCAGTGCCCGAGTTCCTGGTACTTCGGCCACATGCACCCAAGCATCACTACCACCTCACGGGAATGAGCTGCCCAGATCTGCAAATGATGCCAAAGACCAAGAATATCAAAGTAGGGTTCTCCAATAAGGTGATCCTGATCTGCGAATGGACCTAAGTGGGTCCAATTCACTGGACCCAGTCCCTTGGTCATTCTTAAATGGTACCTAAATTGAAAAAAATGACAATTGGAGTACAGGATCCCCAGTCACTAACAACAAAACTGAGTACTTCACCAGTTACTTTCCAGGCCATGATTATTAAATATTATTAAATTTTTAAATAATCCAACAGGAGAAAATGAAAGAGCTCTGTACCATAACTGTCAATAACTTTGCAGTGGGGTTGCCCAAACCTGGAAATGGTTCATGTCTTTGATCTAAATCAGAAAATCAGGGAAATAGTCTTGGCACTCTCATTTTCTAGGGAAACTTCTAACCAGTCTGCTGCTAGCTCTAGTGGGGTACATGAATGCTCTTGCACTTACACTTCACTTACACTCTCTCCCTTTATCATTCCTTCTTGGGGAAAAGCAGACTTAAACACTTAAGTAAAAAAAAGGCAGGGAAAGATATTTACCTTCCTGAGAGTAATCACTTCTTTCCTCTGAGATGCTCATATAGCACACAGATCCTCTGGGTTTTTTGAACCTCCTTCCTGTAGCCCTTAACGTTGTCCCCCTTACATTGTGTAGTGGGCAATTTATTCAGGGTTCAGGATCCCTTCTGTGGCAAAGCCCCAAGAAATTCTGCCTGGCTACCCCTAATCCGCTCACCTTGCAACAAAGGCTGCCTCACTATTTTTTCCTGAACCTTTCGTATCTCTAGCCCAGCTGTTCTGAAGAACTAGTTAGCACAGATCTCTCCACCTTCTGTAGCTCTTCTCCTCCTCCCCTTTCAATTGCACATTCATTTCATGGTTCATGCTTCCTGGAGCCATCTTTAACTGACATCTGCCTTCACCTCCCAGGTTCCCAATCCCATGACTTCTGGATTTGCTTTCCCTCCATGGGGAATGTGACCTGCTCCCAGCACAACAGCTTAAGACAGCTCATGCTCCACCAGAAATCTCTCCCTTTGTACCAAGGGTTTCTCTTGCCTAACTCTACCCTTACAATAAAGAGAATAGAGTGCAATCCATCTGATGTATTTTAGACTTATGATTCAGAATGAGATGATCTGCTCCCTAAAGCATCTTTTTCTCACCGTTGACTATGATGGGAAACTAGCTTAGTTATATGTCGCTTCAGTCTAGATGTCTACATTTTGTTGAACAAAATTAGAGCACTAGTTCTGATATTACATATATGATGACAAATTGATTTATGCTAAACCAGTGGTTGAACACTGAATGAATTATGAAGTCTACAGATTACTTCTAAGCAGTCTGTGACAGGTCTAAAAGAAAAGCAAGTTCTTAAACGTTACATAGCAATATACTTCTGTAGCATCTCTAAGAGAAAGCACAGACAGAAGAGGTTAAAAATTACTGCACTGGATCTTTTTTACAATTATGATGGTGTCGTATTGTTTACTCTTACAAAAATTACAAAAAATTGATTACAAAAAATCATAAATCAGAGCGTAAGAATAGGCCATGACCATGAACATACTATAGCCATCCTGTACCATGTATTATAAATCTGCTTCCTAAGCTGGTATAGTAAGTGTTTAATTTCCATGGCATTCGGAGAATTCCTTGCTATATTAGGCAGACCATCAAAGTGCCTGCTCTTGCTGAATTAGTAGCTGCTTCCTTGTCCTTCCCATTTTAACATTAGAAATGACTTTAAAAGTCATTGTTTATGTCACTGTGGGTACGTACATTTAACAACAGAAAAGGGATAGCTGGAGAGGTCTGCTTAGCTTAGCTGATTGTGACATGAAAAGTGCAGCTTGAAGTAGTAACTTTAATAACCACCCAAAATGCCAATTTTTAAATGTGAAACAAATCCCAAAGATGAGCACCAACACAAAGGTATCATAATTACATTCACAGAAAAAAAAAGAAAAAATTGTGTGGCACCTGAGCTCTGTGCAAGTTTTCTGCTCAAGAATAAATTTTATCGGAAGCAAGCCACATGCTTGAAACGGTGCAATTTTTCTTTTGAGTAACTGTATTTTCCAGTGGCTGCAGACCTTTGGGCTTGATCAGGCTGTTACTGAAGCTAATTTTGTGGTTTGGCGACCAACTCCAATGACTTCTAGAAAGTGCCAAAAAAAGAACCCAAACTTTGACAACAGCCTTAAAAAATGCCTGTAGTCTACGAACGGTCTCAAAGATGTGACACACATTATGAATCAACCCCATAAATCTATCCCCCAGAAGGATTTATTCTGATTGGAGCGGAAGCTCCCGGTGAAGAAGTTCCTCAGAATCCAAATCTCTCGACCCAAAATAAGCTGTTCCTCAACTGCCTTGCAGTCAAAACAAACCACTTCTGGGACAAGCCTTTATGTTCCCGCTTCTCCCGGATAAACTTCCACAAAAACTGAAGAGGCGGGAGGGCGGAGGGACGTGCTTTTTCAAGTTTTATCCAAACCCTTCACCCTTCTTCCTGGATGTTCCGCGGTGGCACCCAGCAAGGGTCGGGGCCAGCGGGCGGGGAGGCCGGCGACAGGC
>NW_009211721.1:0-274 GCF_000690835.1 Fulmarus glacialis | reverse complement strand
ATAAAACATTATTTTTTTTTTCTCTTTTACAACTAGTTTACTGCATAAACGTTTCAACAGCACAGCAGAGCACCAGGAGCCGCAAACCTCCTCTCGTGCTGCTGCGTGCTCCAGGTGGGTCGTGGGACCCCCGGGGCAGCTCCTGGATGGGCTGCAGGACCCTGCCCTCATCCCATGGGATGGGTCCCCAGCACCCATGGGAGCAGCGTGCAGACAGCAGCACCCACCCCGGCCACTGCTGCAGGGATGGCAAGGGGAGGAGGGAGGCACACAG
>NW_009211720.1:1092-1376 GCF_000690835.1 Fulmarus glacialis | reverse complement strand
AAGTGGGGTGTCCCTCAAACCTGGGCATCACCCCCAAAAGCTGGGGCAGGTCTCCCAAAGCTGGGCATTCCCCAGGCTTAGGAGGGGTCCCCTAAATCTGAGGCATCCCCCAAAGCTGGGGGGGTCCCTCAAAACCTGGGGCACCCCTCAAACCTGGGGGGGTCCCTCAGACCTGGGCACCTCCCAAACCTGGGGTGCTCCCCAAGCCTGGGGATCCCCCAAACCTGGGGGTCCCCCAGACCTGGGGGGCTCCCCTAAATCTGAGGCATCCCCCACACCTACGG
>NW_009211720.1:0-696 GCF_000690835.1 Fulmarus glacialis | reverse complement strand
TGGGGTGCCCCCCAGCCCGGGGGGACCCCCCCAAGCCTGAGGGTTTCCCCAAACTAGGCATCCCCCAAACTTGGGGTGCTCCCCAAGCCTGGGGATCCCCTAGACCTGGGGGGGTGGGGAGCCCTTAAATCTGGCATCCCCCAAACTTGGGGGGGATCCCCCAAACCTGGGGGGGTTCCCCAAACTAGGCATCCCCAAAACTTGGGGTGCCTCCCAAGCCTGGGAATCCCTTAAACCTCGGCATCCCCCAAATTTGGGGGTCCCTTAAATCTGGCATCCCCCAAACCTGGGGGGTCCCCCAAACCTGAGGGGGTCCCCCAAACCTGGGGTGCCCCCCAAGGCTGGGCATTCCCCAAAACAGAGGGAGTCCCCCAGACCTGTGGGGGTCCCCTAAATCCGAGGCATCCCCCAAACCAGAGGGGGTTCCCCAAACCTGGGGTGTCACCCAAGCCTGGGGGTCCCCTAAACCAGAGGGGGTCCCTCAAACCTGGGCATCCCCCAAACCTGGGCGTCCCCCAAACCTGGGCGTCCCCCAAACCTGGGGGTCCCCCAAACTCCAGGAGATTCCCACAAACCCAGAGGCTACAGGGAGCAACCCTTGTGCCTCCCATTTCTCTCCCGGTGGCTTTGGGGGACCCCCAAAATGAGCCGTGACCCCCCTTTCCCCCCTCCTCAGCTCACCCCCAAACCCCTCCT
>NW_009211719.1:0-298 GCF_000690835.1 Fulmarus glacialis | reverse complement strand
GGAGACGTGGAGATGCGTTTGGGAAACCGCGATGGGCTTGGGACATGGAGATGGGTTGGGGACACGGAGATGGGCTTGGGACATGGAGATGGGTTGGGGAAACGGAGATGGGCTTGGGACATGGAGATGGGTTGGGGACACGGAGACGGCTTGGGACACGGAGATAGGCTGGCACATGGCAATGGGTTGGGGACGTGGAGGTGGGCTGGGACATGGAGATGGGCTGGGACATGGAGATGGGCTGGGGACATGGGGATGGGTTGGGCACATGGAGATGGGCTGGGCTATGGAGGCTGGG
>NW_009211718.1:0-6663 GCF_000690835.1 Fulmarus glacialis | reverse complement strand
ATAATAATAATAGTGTTATTGGAAGAACATGGTGCTTTTCACCCCGTTATCCAAGAGATGGGTACTTATATGATGATGATGCAGGGCAACTAAGGTTGACCAAAGTTCTTAGACTTGCCTATGAAGTAACAGTAAATTGGTCACAAAATTAGTATTAGAACTAAATTCTTCATTTGCATTCCTTGCTCTAACCCATTTCACAAAAAAAAAAAAAAAAATTTCAAAATCACTTCTCTGATGTCTTCAACTTTTTTCCTAAACTAAATTTCTTTGGAATTAACAGAAATTACTTGAAATACAGATTTATACATGTATTCATTTCTATCTTTGTAGACAAAATGACTTCTATAAAAAATCTGGCCAGGACTGCAATCATTTTATATGCCATATGCTTTTTTACAAACTCTGATGGAAGACCAATGATGTAAGTACCTTATTATACACTTCCAAAGTTTGGAGGATGACTTAAGCTGTTCTTGAGAACATGGTTGGTTTGTTTGTATGTAAGTTTATCTGCATGCGAGTCTTTCTATCCCTGCTTTTGAACCCTTTGGCCAAGCTGGACAAATTCTGTCCTCTAGATATAGCTGTAGAGATCTCAGATCCTCTGAGTTCTTACACATTTTTTGAAAATAGGCAGCTGAGTAGAGGGAGAAAAATCATATAGGTGTTCTCTTAGGAATATCATTGGGTAAGCTGCATCTCTTATTAGGCGCTTGGCTGGGTCTACACAGGACAGCATCTTTTTTACTGTGCGAGAATCTAGCTGGAACTCGCGCTTAGACACTAACATCAATCAGCACTGAGACACGAATCCACAGGAAACCATGCTTCCTTAGCTCCAGTGTTCACAAAATATTACCGCTGAATAAATGCCGCAGTTTTATTATTTATTAAACCTACTATGGTATAAGCCCTAAGCTCATCTACAACAGCTAAAATAAATGACAAATATATAGTCAAAAAATATTGTCACAAAACTGGACTACTTCCCATTTTTTATGCCTTCTCACTAATATACCCATTGCCAATAACAAATCACCATCCACCCTCCTCCTCTTCTCCAGATGTCATTCTATCCCTTAAAAATTAGAAAGGTAGGTTTTACAGCTCTGTATTGTGATACCTCACAAAAGTTCCCAAACCTGTGTTTTTGAGTGAAGATCTAGAATTCAAGAAGGGCCACTATGAATCTCTTTCTTTGCTTTTCTTTCATGCAGGAAAAGATCAGTGAGTGAGATGCAATTAATGCATAATCTTGGAGAGCACCGACACACCGTGGAGAGACAGGACTGGCTTCAGATGAAACTGCAGGATGTGCACAGTGCCCTCGAGGATGCTAGGACCCAGAGGCCTCGAAACAAGGATGATATTGTTCTGGGTGAGATAAGAAGTCGGAGGCTGCTCCCTGAACATTTGCGGGCAGCAATGCAGAAGAAATCCGTCGATCTGGACAAAGCTTACATGGATGTACTCTTTAAAACAAAGCCATAATGAAAAAAGCCAGAGCATTATGTCTGTCCAAGTAAGCACATGTCTGTATATCATTGATCAAGTAGGGCATTTTATTATTATTTATTCAAACTGCAATAAGGATTAAAGGCTCCATTCAAGATTGTAGCCCCATTGAGTTAGACCTTTCACAACCAAATAATAAAATGTATTTACAGTCCACCCATGACCATTGCTGCTAATTTCTGGGTATCTTTTAAATGGCTAATGTATCTTACAAATCCTATAAAAAAGCATAAAAAGAAAAAGAAACCCAAACCAGTACGAAAGTTGAAAAACCGTTTGAGACCAGTTCTACTACTCTTACATGGACAGCATTTGTATGTAATCACTAGGCCTACTTGTACTGTTAACCAACAATGAATAAATGCAGTAGAACCTGTCTCCAGAATAGGGCACCATTTTGCCTAGGGTTAAATTGCATTTAACTTTGTACTAATGAAAATATGTAAACTTAAATCCACATCTATTTTCAGAAGAAGGCCTAAAATCAGATGAACATTAATTACGTAGCAAAAGCGGCATGATAATAATTTAGGATTAAAGAGTGCAAACATAAAAAATTAAAGTAGGAAGGCAAAGCTTAAGATTAAAGTACAATGGGATAAAATTAAAACAAATTCTGTCCGAAATAGAAGAATGAAATTTTGCAAAATACTGAAATGAAGGGAAGGTTTTATTACCTTCCCCTCCTCCAAAAGATGATAACCTATAATTAACTATATTATAATTAAACAGTGGGAGCAGACATGGTAGTACATATCTAGGCATGGCCCTAACTATAGAACTGGGAAATGATTCTATACCAGACAATTACAATTGAAACAAAAATCTTGCAATATATATTTTTTGTCCCTCTGTAAACTATTTATCTCTGAATTTCTGTATGTTGTGTAGGCCTCATGTGTAACTATTTTTTGTTTGTGAGACCAGTGGCTCTCATAAATAAAATTACTCATTTTCATATGTAATTTTTTGTAGAATTGGGATCTCATTTTGCCAAATCCCCAAAATGAGAACCATTAATATGCAGAAATCAACCTGGGAGAGGAACCATTAGCTGTAATACATTCAAACTCTAAGCAGGACTCAAAAAGAATCGGACATAAATATGGATGGGAAAAAATCAATTATGATAACAGTAATTTAAAAAAGCAGCAAATGCAAAGTTATTTTGAATGGTATATGCACATATGTGCTTAGGACCCTCAATCATTTCTGACTAATAAAAACGTTTTCTCAGAAGGAATAATGGTGGTTGCTTCCAAATTTGCCATTGCCAGAGCTCAAACCTAGCTGAATTGCTGCTCTAAGCCAAAGTGTCTGTATGTATGTTCCCATATCGCTTCTTATTTGTTTGTTTGATGTCTAGCACGCCTTGGGGAACCTAGTAAAAAACCCATAAATCATTACAAATATAAATGCAATCTGCTGAAGGCTAGAAAGATAGTTGTAACTAGTGAACTGTAGTTCATAATCTCGGCTATACTTTTAGTAATGTAAAGGCCCTGATGCTGCAAGCAGATGGTATGCCTGTGCACATCGGTGCATGCCACACACAGACGAGGGTTCCATGCCACTTGTCTATTTGTAGAATCAAGGCCTTAAAGTGCACTATTTATCCTTTTATCAGACATCTGTGCTAACTTAAAGAAATAAAATTGCATTTTTGTACCTATGCCTCACTTATGTATTACCAAATAAAGTGGACCAAAAGCTCTTGGACATTATTTTAAAGCATAGTAACTTACTGATCGGTAACTATTCTGATAGAAGCTAGCATTTGGGGCAAGATTATTAAGCCATTTTATTTTATTACAGCAATATAAATACAAAATAATGATGAAAGCAATTTTTATTTTTCCTTTTGTCTTTCCTGCACACAAAATTATATTGATGGTTAAACAAAAGGTGTTTACCTAGCACAAACCTATTTATGTCCCCTTACAATAATGACACACATGCAGAAACTATATAATCTTAAAGTGCCAAATTCATAAACTGTTTCATTTTGATCTAAACAAAGAATTCTATTATCTAAACACCTTGTTCTTCCTAATCTTCAGCTATCCAGTATGAAAGATGCTTACACAAATATTTAAATTTTCTGTACACTTCAAAAAATACTTGGTGTTTACAAAGGACTTCAGGGTCAGAGACAGACGATGCACCACTGAACATCATTTAGCTAGAAATATGGCCACAGACAAACTATGCTCAACACTGTCTCATTTATGGCTAAAATCATGTTTGCTTTGCCCACATACAGTATGACTCTTCAGAAGGACTAAAGATAGCACAGTGGCAGATGAATTAGCGCTAGGTAATGCCCATTAGAAAAAAAACGTAATTTGAATGAAATTACTTAGTAATGGTATTTATCTAGAAGACAGTTTTGTTATGGCTTTTCAGCTTAAGCCTCTGATCAGTGTAGCAGCAGCTAAAATAGCAAAATGTTCAGAGTGTGGCAGAGGATGTTATAAAAAATATTTTGAAACCTTGATATATTGCAAAGATTCATCTTCACCTGGACTAACATGCAATTTTGGTCATCTCTCTTTCACAGATTAAGGGGACTAGAAAGAGGATGGTAAGAAATAATAGGGCCACTGAAACACTTATATATGATAATAAATGGTAACAGCAGTCAGAAAAGAAATAAAAAGAGGCATGATAAAGATATGATGAATGAACAGTAGGAAGAGATAAATGGTATTGCCTACCTATCTTTCTAAGAGAACAAGGAAAGAGAGGTGAAGAATTGAGCTTGCACATGGCTGATTACGGAGCTTTTAGCTAGTATGAGCCAAAATCTCATCTCCAGCCAATATCACTGGAGGAGACAGTGGCATGACTCTTGAGTATGCTCGAGTTCTTTTCCCACGCATGCACTGGAACGTGCCTTCAGTCTACACCAGGTTGTGTATTTGCATGTAAACAATGTAAATACTAAGTAAGCCTGCACTTCACAACAGACTCAGACATGCAAGTGACTGCCAGAGGAGACTTCCTATGTCCCCTGTTATAGTGAGATAAAGTTTAAAAAGTATTAGGTCCACATCCCTTCACATCCACAGGATCAGCCTTCCAAAGACAGGGTGTCTCTAGAAGGCCTCTTTCCCCCCTGAAGAATGTGGTTTCTATGCACATACTTCCTTTCAAGGCAGAAAGCCTTGCTTCATGATCTGACAAGGGCTTTTTGCTAAGACCTGTGTCCTCCAAGACCTATCTGTGCAGATGAATATCTGTTGTACACACCTGGTTTTTATAAAATTCTCAGTGAAAACAAATACAATCGTGTCTCTCGCTCATGACTCTTTGAAACAAGAAGCATTAATATCAATATCCATCCTCAGGGGAAGTAAAACAGTAGCATAAAAAAAAAAAAAACAAACCCATGAAAAATTAACAAAGCCAAAATCACAAGAACTTTAATAAAATCTACATAAATTGTAAGATTGGTAGGTAAAACCTACTGCTGGTGATTTAACTGCTAGTGATTTGGCTTTCTTAGCTGCTTCTAACTTTGGCTGCTGTAAATACTGCTGTTTAATATTGCTCAGCTCACTGTTAAACAGCACGTAACATCTGACTCCTCGCCTAGTTAGCGCATTCTAACAGCTTTTGTGTGGGCTGCTTGGCCATTGTTCTGCTGGTGGATTTCTAGAACTGTGTGTTTTATCTCTGTGGTTATTGTTAAAGGATGGACAAGAGAATTCGTTTAACAGATTCATGTTTTGCTGTATATGTAGCAAAGCTTGTGTCTTTTATGGGGCATTTCAATATAGCAGACACAAATCCTTGCTCTCTTGCCCCCTCTTCCCCTCCTCTCCCCAATGAGCATAAGGTGTACAACTTGTCTATCTAATATTCCCCGCCTGAAGCAGTCAGATCTGCTAATGCACCAGGCGAGTCCAGAAGTGTACACTCACTGAATCTTTAGATTGATACTTAGGTGTCCCTGAAAGAGGAGGATGCTCTGTAAGATACATAGGAAGCACACGAGGGGCATTGGCTGTAGAGTTCCAGATTCTGGAATCTGATAGCAAATTTGTCAACTTCCTCCACCACAGGCTAAATCAGAACCCCTTCTCAAGGTGAATATACTCATCAGTAGGATATAGATTCATGTTCCCTCTTACCTTCATGTTTTCCTTGGGAGGTCTGGTCCAACAGTGGCTTAGAATAGCATTTTATGAGATTCTGAGAAGACCCCATACATGGTGTTTGATCTTCACAGTGGGGCTGCCCCAAAACATCCACTGTGCAACTAAACTGGATTCCCACAGTGCACATAGGAGAACAGATAAACATTCAAAAGTTTGGGCAGAGATTTGCTCCTTCTCTTCCTCCTCCCAAACTCTCCACTAATTCCAATTTGCTTCAATATATTTATTGTCTAGAATTCTACAGTCCTTTCACATTTCACAGTCCTTTCACAAGCCAAGCTCTGCGTGTGTTTAATAACAATGCTATGGAGAATATCTTAGAAAAGAGACAAATGTTGTCTTTAGATCTGAATACGGCTGAGTCTTGGTATCATTTTTTTCTCCCCCTATGAGGAGTGCAAATGGCTTAAGTGTCATTTTAACAACTTTGACACTTCAGTACAATGAAGTTGCCAACAATGTGGGACATGATAGTTCTGCTGGGGTATTATGGAATGAAAGCCACATCCACTAATTATATTCCTAAATAGACTGCAGATTACACAGACTCTATATAACAAGTAGGGCTGTACAAACCTAAAAATACAGTTCTAATTTAAATCAGGAATCAGTTTTAGGATGAAGGTTAAGATAGCAAAGATGTCCGCTCATCTAGCTAAACTGTATTATTTTGGCTTTTTCTTCTATGTTAAGCAGGATTAGACGGATGACAGTGCCAGAGTACCATGGGAGTAGAGTAGAGGCCTGGGTGCTGGGTACGTGCTGCCACGTAAAGCCGGTAACGGTTGTTCCTCAGAACACCTTTGTGTAAAGACTGACAGGGCTCCAGCGGAAAGGCAGCTGCCCAGTCATCACTCCCTCAGTGTAGCTCTGGAGGGGAAAGTTTGGCTCATCTGCCTCATCTTTCCCAATTACCTTTCCGCGGCGGCAGGCGGGAGGCGAGGAGCATCTCTTCCCGCCGGCGGGCGGCGCTCGCTCTCCA
>NW_009211717.1:30313-40054 GCF_000690835.1 Fulmarus glacialis | reverse complement strand
GCGGGGGGGGGGCATGGAGCTGCACAAGCAATAATAATTTTTGAAAAATGATTTTTTTTTTTTTTCCTTGAATTGGAAGTAATGTCATCAGGTATGATTGGGTTTTGATTTAATTTGTTTGCTTCTTTTTGCTTATGATCAATTTACCATGATTGGTCTTGTGCTTGGAAACTGATGTGTAACTGAGTAGATAATGAACAAGGGGCATTCATGTAAGCTAGGAAAAGACACAAAGCAAGGTTTTTTCTTTTAATGAATATACTGCATGCTTTGAACTGTTCTTTTATGCCAATGAATGTATGGTCAGTGCAGATCCTATGTGTTCTATAGTTCTATATGTCATTGTAGTCAGTTGGCTTCGTGCCTGAAAAATGTGAAAATGGTTTACAAAGCAGAGCAGAAACCATTTCTTCCTCTGAACATGATTTCAGAAGTGTAATTTACCAGCAATTAAAACCCCCCCAAATGTAAACTGAATTACTCCTCTCTTGGGATTCCTACCACCATTTAATTTGTGTTTGTTTTATCCTTTGGCATTTTATCTTCTAATAAGTCTTCAGGGGAGAATGGAGTATTAACTTTCTATTTAAAGGAAAGGACAAATAGATGCAGAGTAAGTACACTCTAATGGCCAAAATTATTCAAGATTTTTGGCTTCAGCAGCATGCAAATAAACGTCTGCATTTACTGGGTTGGAAAGGTTTGTTTGTTTTACAAAAGCATTTGCAAGAGATTTATTTACAGGTAATAATATTTATTTACTGTCTCTTCTCCATTTGAGTAGAAACAAATTTCCTTAGGTTATTTATTTGTGGAACACCAGCTGTGTCACTGTATTTCTGATTCAACATTCAGTATTTCTGTATTCCCATACTTTGAATATTTCTCTAATGGAGAGGCTGACATTAAATTAAAATCCTTCTAGTTGTTCATTTATCAGCTCTCCCATGTGTGACCCACACAGTTTATTGACTTGGTCAGCTGCTGGTGTAAAGTGAATAACCAAAATACTACCAAAAAGCACCACTAAAAAACAGATAAAACCGAATGGTCTCTTGCCATTTTCTGAATGAACACATCTCTGAATTGGCTTTCCATTTTTCTAGCCCAATTTCTGATTATAAAATTAGAAAAAAATGCTTTTGGAAATGTTATTTTTATTTTATATGCTTTTTTTTTTCACCAAGACACTTCAATGTATGTAGAATTACACTAGAGGAGCACAGCCTCAACTTGAAAGTGTTTGCAGTGTGATTAGTTTAGAAGGGTTTGCACTTTTTTGTACGTTCTTTATGCTTTTGTTGTGTTCAGGTCTGCTTTTTATACCTCAAATTCCCAGAGAATATTCTGCTATCTTGTGTTATAAACTGTCTTCTCTTTAGAGACATTTTCTGAAGAGAAGACTTGGAAGACTGCAAACAACTCATTAAAGCCCCCAACCTGCAAATATTTACTTGGTACCCACCTACGAGTTGCTCTGTTTGTCTCCCAGTAGTAGGGTGAAGCATTTCCCTAAGCGTGTGCTCAGTTGGGGTTTCCAGCCTGAACTCCCTTCAACACACTCCGTGCTGATGGATTCTGACTTAGAGCCCTGTTCATTAAGTCTAGCTGGTGGTCTAGGGTATGGAGTATTTCTTGGCTCCAAATATGTGTTGAGTGAAGGAGGTTGCTGGTAGATTGGTGCTCTGCAAACGTACGTACTTTTAAATGAGCGTATAAAGCTCATGTGCTATAAATTCCTTCTGCTTTTGTGGCATGTCATGTAAGAGCCCTTCCAGCATGGTTCCTGCACAGCCACACGATAACCAGAGGTGTATGGGCCAGGCTCAGTGTGCACCTCCTATCCAGATGGAGGGAGCGAAGCTTCCACCCCACCAACGTCCAGGAGTTTGCCCTGGGCGTGTGAATGGGCACTGATGTACTGGCTAAGTTTGAGCTTGAGCTCTTGCTTGGGTTGTGGTCAAAATACAACCAGAATTAATTCGTTGTGCCTGTGAGGAAATTTACACAAAATAGTGCCTATTTATTCACTCATTCATTATGCTTATGTTGTAAGGGGCTAATATGGCCATTTAGAGCCTGGAATGACAAAAAAATTCTGCCCATACAGAACAGCAGTTGGCCTTTGGGTGCATTTGCCCCGAGTGACTACAGGATTTCCCTGATACTGCTTAATGCATTTTTCTCAAAAGAGGAACAAAACTAATTGCTGAGACCTTTGTGTCCTAGGGGATGTGTCATGGCTAGAGAAAAATATTCTTCACAGCCATTACCGTCTCATAGTTATTTCTTGCCAGACCCTCAAGGATAAGCTGTCAGTGCCCGTATACAACAGATTATATAAGATCATCATTTTCCACTCCATATAAGATGTAACTCTGAAAGCTATATTCTGCTATTAAATAAAAATACTTTGTACTATATTAAGTCTTTCATCCAAAGATAAAAGTGCTCTCCAGTGTTATTATTCCTGTTTAAAAGAAGATTAAAATGAGCCATGCAAGGCTGAGGTGATTTGCCCAAGGTTACAGGGAGTCAGCAGTGGTTATCCCAGTCTGAGACCCCCCTCCTGAAGTATAAGCGAAAATATTGGGTGTTTCGGTCATGCAGTTTAATGCAGAGAAAAGCCTCCCTACTCATGTGTAGCACTAACACGGCAGAAGGATTCAGGGAGAGCCTATATGTCATTAGGCTGGATCAGACTACAAGATAGGGCTTTAATAAGTGACTGTGATGTAAATCCAGTAGACAAGTTGGAATCATCTTGTTGGACATAAGTATAGCTAGTTTTTACAGAATACAAAGTACTACTAGATGCAGAGCCAGGTAAATTTTTTTCAGTGGGTCATTTGCCAAAACCTGCAGATTGGGGCTAGGTGAAACTCTTTCCTAATCCGGGCTAAAATGCTTTGTGCAATTCACAGTAAATTCTTTTATTTTGAATGATACTGTCCTCCCCTCAAACACTCATCTGAGGTTTATACTGGGTTTTCTGTACTCACCCAATGTTTTAGATCACCAAAAGAAAGACCTATTATTCTTAGTATGACAGCTCAGAAAAAAAGACAATAAAAAATTTACTTGGAAGTGACAAAAACTAAATCATAGTACATTTTTGACAGATAACTACTATTACTATGTACATGGACTGTACATGGTGTAAATAGGTTTATGCTGTTTAGAGGTATACTTTGTGCCCCTCGTCTTTGCCGTATTGCTAACGTGGTGCAATAATATCTGTGTAAGCAAAGATAAAGAATTCTTGTGGGCACTGGATATCACTTTGGAAGATTATAATTGCCAAGAGCTTTCCACACTCTTTTTTCTCCTCAGCGTACCTCCCTCTCCCCTTTCCACTTACTGCATGAAACTGAGCAGAGCTGACTCCAAACCCCCTTCGCTGCTCTTCTTCTGCTGGCAAGGAGCCTGCCTGCTCCCTTGCCTAGCCCAGGAAATTGCCACAGCCGTCACCAGCAATGATAGCTGGCAGAGCCAGAGTAATCCTGTGCTTCCATCTTCCCCTAGGTTTCAGGAAACAAGGCTAGCTGGGAGAGCTCAGTTTGGCAAGGTCATGCTTCTGACTCTGCTGTGCCCCCTCTCCCCAGTCTGGCATCCTGCTCGGAAGGGAGCCATCCTCCTCTTAATCACATATAGTTGTGTCCATGTGCATTAGCTGTCTTACCTGAATAGCTGTCTTGACAATTTACAGTGACTTTCTGGGTTTGAGAAATGTGTGCCACACAGCCCGCTAATCTACTGTATTAATGTGAGTGATAAATTAGGGTTTCAGTCTCATTCTACCTGCTGGAAAAAGACCTTTCTCATGCACTAGGTGCATTCCTCCACACCTAGCCTTTCAGAGAAGCTCCATTTAAAAGATTTTCATAATTCTGAGTTTTTTAGGGCAGTAAAATTCTAAGCAAGGCCTTTGCAAAGCTTTTTCACCAGCCACCACAAATGTCCTAAATTTCAGGATAATCCATCAATTTTATTATAATCTTTGTACCTGAATAGCTACAAAACACATAGAGGTACTTCTGCAGAAGCAAACAAACAACCCCAAACTTCTTTTTAATGTTAAAGAGTGGCTCCTGGCATCCACACAGATATTTTCTACAACATAGTACCTTTACTCATGGCAAATACCAAGGCTAGATCAACAGAGGGACTTGGATGTTTGTTATTGCTTTAGAAACTTTAATTGCAGCATTTAGACACTATTGAGACCAGTTAAAACTTGCTGAGCTGCTGCTTAACTTACACCACGTAACTAATAGATTTACATTCCTGCCATTGAGTCTAACTGTTCTCCTCCCTAAGATGCTGGCCTTGACTCGTCTGACCTTTTGGAAGATTGTCTGTGCTTTTCATTGTACAAAAGAGGTGTTAAAAAGTAGTATTTTTACTGAAGAACCTGACTGGTATGGAAATAAATATCTGCAGTATGTTTGCAGAATAGTTATACCTAGGAAAGAGAGAGACAACTTTTTAAAACCATGTGATAATACTGCTTAGTAGTAACTAGCTTACGGTACTTTTTAATACTCTCACTACCACTGCAGTCTTCATCAGTGTCCTTGGCCTAGCAAGCAATATAGAAAGTAATCCCAAATCTTGACAAAAGCACGACTGCATGAGCCTAGCAAAACCTGTGCCTGCTGTTACCCAGGTCATATCATTCCTGTTATTAACCCTGATGGTCTAGCACATGCTGATGTGCTCATGGCAGGCTTCATGGACTTGAGGAATACTAGTATTTTGCTCTTCTTCTCTTCCCATTTCCCATTTATGGCTTTGTTTTTTCAGACCATGAACTCTTCAGGTCAAGAATTACCACGTAGCATATGTAGAGGATAGCCCAGGTATTAGAAAAAGCACAGCTGTGCAAGCTGTAAGTTTGTTAGGATCTCATAGTGTCATGCTAATGCAATTAGAGTGCATAGACTCAGATCAGGTTTAGACCATTTAGCTTTAGTTTGGTATCTCTGTGTTTGGTGCTGCATTTTTTTGCTCTGCCTTTCCAATGTCTATCTGAATAACGTAGAAGAGCACATCTATCTGATGTGATCGTAATGCATAGCGAGAAGTTGACCTGGCATACATTGAGCAGGTATGATTTGTAGGGTTTTTTTTTAAATGTGATACAAGGCAAGATGGAAGCAAAATTACTTTTTAAATTAATAGAACTTCAAGCAAACAATAATAGCTATATTGTTCTATGTAACACTGTACCTATGATAAGTCCTTTGACAAAGAGTTGGCCATATAGAAGCCCAGTCCTGAAAACTGTACTGGGGAAGATGCTTAATGGTGGTTATACATATTAGGGATGGGCTGTACATAGATGGCACTGTGAATGATGGTATATTAGATATCATGCATTTCATTTCTACATTTTCTCACTAATAAGAAAGGACAGTGATTTATTGCATATTGATATAATGAGGTTTTACAAGCCGATAGTTACTACTATACACTGCAGTGCATTAGCAGCATACAGGAATAAACCATGAGGCATTCATCAGTTAGAATATTCCTTGCATTACAGATTTGAATGCCTTTAGCGTTCGTCTATTAGAAGTTACCTAAGTACTCTCCAAAAATCTAATCCCTGAAAGTGAGGTGAAAAGAGCTTTCTGTTAGACGTCATTCAGCTAGAGTTGCAGAATGAAGGGTGACAGCATCATGTGAGAGCCATTCACCCGAACTGTCATTTTACATTTCCAGGAGGAAAAAGATTTAAACATTCAGTTTATATATACGATTGTTTCCTTATCTTTTTTCTTTTCCCTCTTGACCCTTCTGGAATATATTTTCTCTGCTGTTTCTTTGGGGCAAAGCCTTAGCACCCTGTAGGCTTTCTGTCGGACATTCTGGCTTGCACTCGTGACCCGGCTGAGTGGACCATGGAATGTGCAATCAGATAAAAGTCTGAATCCTCGCTAAATAACAGCCATTCTCCACAAGTGCAATGCCAGTTACTGAAACAGAATTACTGCAGGTCTGTACCGAAATGTGTGTTGGGAAGAAAATTGATCTGAAAATTACCCATGCCAGCTTACCTATTAGAATAAAACAAATTATATTAAATCTGTTGGCGTGTGTCTTACATCCTGCTCCTCTCTCTCTAGCCTGTGGTGAGAGCTGCAATTCAGATTGCAGAGAGAATGCAAATTCAAAATCTGCTGGAGTTACAGTTTCGCTTACTTCTTCCCACAAAGCACATTCACCTGGCTGGTGGTGGTGCTGATGCCCCTCTTTTGGTATTTAATAGTTCATTATTTGGAGCAGCAGCACATACTTCTTTTGAGAACGTGAGCTGGGGAGTGGGTCCAGAAAACAGAGCTCTTATCCCTTTCATACCTGTGCCACCCTCTCCATTATGTACAGCTCTCTACATCTGTTTTATTAGTGAGGTAGTCATTCTATACCAAGGCTAAACACCTAATGTACCCTCTCTGGTGGTATTAAGCTGTGATGTACATTGTGATACCGCTGCTGTGAACCCCTCCTCACCATGCAGATGTACTGAGCATGCCTGATGTGACGTGGGGCTGATTCAGTGGTTTTTTATAAAGAATGTTTAAAAAATGTCTTTTAGCATCTCACTTCTCAAGTTCTGCACAATTAAAAAAAGAAATATACTTGCCAGCAGCCTATATTACAGAGGAAAATGATAATAGCATTCAATCTGTGGAATAGCTTGTAAAATGAAAGCTGCAGATTACGTTTTAGTCACTGGGGGGTTCTGAATTAACTGCTTTGACCAAACCAGGAAATTCTGAGTTAAGTCTGAAAATCTATTCTAAGAGTCAGATCTTATCCCTGACCATTTACAGAGAGCAGAACTGCAAAGTAAGATTAATCTGCACAGCCTTTCTGTTTAATCTTGGAGCCTTTCTTTTCCTTTGTGTGTGTGTTTTCTTCAAAATCAAGTCTGGGACTATTAAAGTGCAAATTAGTCCATACATAAAAACCCTAAGCTGAATGCCATGTGTCTTTTTCCTAATTTGAGATAATAAGCACAGCAGGAAGTATAGGCTGAAACTTGAGGTAGGACAGTTTGTTGCTTGTTAGCGTAACTGCCCTGTGGAGCGGACACCAGCTAATTCCACTCCATTACTGGTAGTTTTCTGTTGTCTTCCTGCGACTCCGTGGATGTTTAGGAAGGAGAGGCAAGCCATTCTGCAGGTCAGTTGAAAATAATTCAGAGAGCTTACCACAAATCTCAACATGCCCAGGAACGAATGTAGTGCCAATATGAGCACAAGTGCTCATAATGTGGTATAGATATACTATGAGAAAAGTACAGTTTCCCCAATTAACTTTGCACTGGCGAAACACTTTTGCTTATGTTGTACTGTATATTCAGTTGTATTATAGAGGCCAACAGAATCAATATTAGAAATAGAACCAACAGTTGTGACCATTTTGTTTTATATGTATAAAGTACATTTGGGTGCCGGAGCATACGATGTATGAAGAGAGAAGAAAAGAAGGGGGAATCTAATTTCTGGCTTTAGCTACCTCATGGTAGAGGACAGACTCGGAAGTGTGCAATGAAAGAATGAGAAGCAATGGACACAAGTCGCAACCAGGCATAAGGAACAAGTTCTTCGCCTTAAGGGCGGTTACACAGAGAGCTTGTGGGGTCTCCATTCTTGCAAACATTCAAAATGTGACTGGACAAGGCCCTGAGCAACCTGATATAACTTCAAAGTTGACCCCATGTAGAACCAGATGACCTCCAATAGGCCTTTCCTACTGACGTTATTCTACAGTTCCGTGATTTTGATTTTTCTTCTTAAATGGATTTCCGAATTTCAGCATATATCTTCGTTTATCTCTCATTCAGCATGCAAGACCTGTATGTAGAAATGTGCACCTGGCTGTGCTTGTGCATGGTTCATGTGTGCAAGGTCACTTGATGGAGAGGGGCCATGTTAGGCTGTAGCAGAGGAAAATCTGGATTCTCCTGGGGTTTCTTTGAGCACAGAGCCCTGCCAGTTCGCACTTTGCTGCACTTCAGCACATTATCACACCTCTTCCCTGAAACATTGCAGGACCTACCTGCCAGGTGCACGTGGCTCTGAAAAACATGGGTTATGGAACATGAAATTCACTGTGTTGAGTGTTGAGTCCAACATATAGGGTCCTTTGGTGAGCCAGAGGAGAATTAGGTACTAGTACTAGGTAGTCATAGGCTCAAGTCATGGAGTCATACTCAGCATGCCAGACTGAGGCAGACGCTCCCCTCGATAGCTGGTAACATAGTGGGGAACAAGAGACTGGAGAAGGAGCAGAAGTGAGTCTCATGCTGAATGCAGATTGCATAAGACTTGGCAGGTTTGCTCTGGATGTGTTTCACACAGAAATATGTTACTCTCAGCTGATCCCAAATATTTAGTTCAGTCACTGAGTTTACTCTGGAGCAGCTCCACAGTCTCTTTCAATGAAGAGTGACATGCTGCAGAGTAAGTGCTTACCTCCAGTTACCCTGGTTAAGACATTTGGAAGAACTCTGCAGGCACAGAAAAGGCAAAGTTTGCAGAGAAGTTCAGCTTCCATTAGGCACAGAAGTGGCCATTTTTTTCGGGACAATTTATATTGATGTTTGGTGTCCATCATGGATTTCTTTTCTGCTAAAGTGTCCTCTCATTGTAGCTTCACCTAGTCCTCTCTGAAAAGTTAGCTCCGAATGTTCTTACATTTCACCAGCAATTTGGGAGGTGGAGAGGTTCCATATAGGTATGCTTTATTTCTTTACTCGCATAGCTCCCACTGATTCATTTGTTAATGCCTTTGGAGTTCATTAGGAGTAGCAATTGCACATCCAAGAACAGAGTATCCCCTTGGTTTTTTTAAGTTGAAAATAGGGGCAATCTAATCTCAGGATGTATTTGTGCTAAATTCAGATATCAGCCATGTCACTGCATTCTATTTTCTGTGTTGTGCTTGGAAATAAATTCAATCATCCAAATGATATCTGAACCTGAAAAAAAGAATATAATAGCCTTCAGATTAGTTAAGTACTTTCAAAAAGGATTTAACATCTATTTGACAGAGAGAACACTATAGTTTTACAAATTCATGTGCACTTCTCTTTTGTGAAGGCAATCCACTGTGTTACCAACCTTTTAAAAATTCTAAGTATGTTTTCTAATGATCATAGTGTTACTATGTTTTTAGCAGTCTCATGTATGTCTGAGTATAGATAACCTGAAAACATGCACAAGTTTTTGTTAGCTTCTTGCCTGTAGATTATATGCTTTTTCAGGTTTTTGGTCACCTGTTGCAATGGCAATCAGTCAGTATCAAAGAATAAATGTAAATGTTTTGCTATAATGTACTGTAGTTCCCGTGCACTAAAAAAAATCTTTTCACTTTGTCCATCTTCAAATATTCTGAAGAAAAAATTTTTTTAATTTGGCTGTCGGACTGTTATTTCATTATACAACTAAAACAGATATAAGAATCATAGATTTTGTTATTTTTAGTTAAAACAAGAGCTTTTTTCATGGGATTCTTTCATGGGATTCATGGGATTCACGGGGTTCTACATTAGACTGTAAACTCCTTGGGGTGGGAACTATTTTTAATGATGTCACAAAAAAGCTCTAATGGGCATTTGGGGGTACTATTTACAATAAGAATATGATTAAATAATGTCTGTATTGTTTAAATGGGGCTCAGACTAGTGATGGTGGCTTTTTTGTGCTTTTTTAAATTACCTTTTCTTCA
>NW_009211717.1:0-30299 GCF_000690835.1 Fulmarus glacialis | reverse complement strand
GATCATCTTCTTTCAGTCTGCTCTGTGTTTGTGTTCAGAATTAAATTGCAGATCCTTCCTTTTTATTAAAAGAGTCATTCTTTTGGAAATCTTTTACCCTTTCAGTGATGCTGATAGTGACGATGCCTTGCAGGATAACAAGAACATTGGTCTGTCTTTTGTCACCAGCGAAGTTATTTAATGAAGTTGTGAATGTCAAAATCTTGCTGATAAATGATCACGAGGAACACAGCTTGTTTTTCAAACTCCAGACTTTATTTGCAGGACTAACAATAAAAGCTGTCTCTCTGACTATGATATTCTTCATCTGTGATCACTGAGAAACAATAAACATGGGCAAGAGGTGTCTTTTGAAATATTATAGGGTTCTAAGTATGGGACACATGCTTGAGTTCATTGTGTCACTCCTTCAGGTGATGGAATGCTGTAGGTTTCCAATACGGTTCTGCACAGCTTACTGAAAACAAACTGTGGTAAAAAATTCTTCTTAGATTATCATTGCTCAATTTTGAATTTAATATCTTTACTGCTAAAAGACTAGACATTGTCATTCCCACTGCTGTCCAAGTAAAGCAGGCCACTTCTAAAAGACACTGCATGTTTTTAGGTAGAAATTTGACAGGGCATTCATCGTTCCTTCAGGAGGTCTAAGAAGATTTCTCCTAGGAATGAGCAAAAAGAGTGCGATTTGGACATTGAAGTCAAAGATCTTGCTATTTGGATAGTATCTTAATACTGCACTCCCTGTCATTTTTGAAGAGCATTCTTAATCACCCCTCTTTCTTTCTTTCCCCCTTGTGTATCTTGCCAGAGAAACCAAAGAAATCACTTTCTCTTGTGCTTCACTGTCTCAAAAAATAAAGAGTTAGCTATACCGATACCAAAAAGTGCTTTGAGATTTACCAATAAAAGGGTCTAGAGCAAAGTTATGTTTATTAATAAATAGCAACAGTCAACAATAGGGAAGTTGGTGTAATTGGTGAGGAAGCAAAATAATCCATAATTTTATGTGTAATTGGTCTAGTAATTCTCAAAGGCAACCTATCCCAAAAAATCTGTGATAGCCTGTTACTACTTGGATTTTTGGTCTTATTCACAGATGGGCAAAGATCCTGGCACTGGTGGGAAACTGAGTATCCTGTTTCTGTAATGGACAAACATATAATTCCGCTTTTCTTCTCAATATTAGCTGATGTGTTCTGCATATCTCCATCTTTGAAGCAGGCTAAAATAGCCACTGGCTAATTTTGCTACTTTTATGTACAGTGACATACTTTGCTACCTCTATTTACAATGATAAACTCTTAAAATATATATTGCTCCTGAAATAACTGCTCCTGCTTTAAAATATGCTACATCTGTTTACGAAAAATGAACTGTGGTCTATACAATCATGCAAAGACAGAGTCTGGGTCTTGAAAGTAGTTGTTTTTGCAGTAACCCTTGAGAAAAGGCGTTATATTAGGCACTCAGAGTAGCTCTCCTCTCAGGCATTTTAACCAATGTAGTATGCCATGTTAATGTTTTTACGCTGCTTCTGGTATCCCACTAAGATCGTTTAGGATGAGCTTGTATATCTATCTACAGCACTACATTTTCATTTTACCTTGTGAAGTCTGGTCTTAGCTGGTGTTTCTTTAAGCAGTGTATTGTCTATATACCTCCTGATCTGCGTAGCTATTTGCTAATTTCTGGTTGAAACTCAGGAGCTGTGTTGACTGGGTTTTCAGATAGTGTTGGTGTTCTTTAGATGGGAGTTTAGAGCACTGGGTTACTAGCAATGGCCTTTGATTTTAGAATGCCTTTGCTTCTTAGTTATTAGATCTTCAAGGTGTTGGTGGTCTTCAAGGTACGCAGCCTCTCTGCTTTATCATCTTGTTTCTGAGGAAGGCTTCAGGACAGTTTGTAGAAAATAGGAAAACAGAAAATCATTATTGTGAGTAGGGTTTTTTTTTAGTCATCTCCTTTATCATGTTTATAATGATGCATTGTTCATAGTGCTAAAATGATACTTCTCACATGTTAAAATACGAATGCTTTGCTGCTTGTAATCTAGGTGCCATGCTTTATGGTTCTGTTTTGTGCTTCTCTCACATACTGGAATCATAAGATCCTCCCCAAGAATGACTGCAGTCAAGACATTGGTGTCTGTCTCTCTCCAACAATAAACAATAATAGCAGCTAATGTTTGTCGTTCTGACAACAGACTGTTTGTCTCAGTATTTTGTCTTTAAAGATAAAACTTTAATTATATACTGGACAGCAATTTTGTCTTGGCAATATGGCTGAAGGATTAGATGATACGATTAAAGTTACTTATAAACAAAAATCAGGCCAAAATACAAAATGCTTGATACTCCAGTTAAGTTAGTTCTGTTAGCAGGGTTATGTGCCAGTGACGTTTTATTCATGAAAATATCTCGGTTTATAATTTGTTCATAGTTTAATGCTAGAGGATTTGACCAGTGAAGTTTTCAGAAACCAGTGTGTCTTTTTCACAGAGGGAAGATTTGAACATTTCAGTAGCCAACTAAAGAAGCTTCTATATACTGTTCCAAAAAGGCTGCTGTTTAAAAAAACCCAAACACTAGTTAATTAAACTTCACAGGATGATGTGTGTTCATCTGAGAATTTATTTTGGGAGCTGTAGAATGTATTTCCATATTTAAAAGGAACGTTTCTCTGTGATACTACTAAGCTTTCTAATTTGCCCTTGCCATCTTGGGTAGCACCTAACAGAACAGAACAAAAGGAATATTATTTGGCAATGCAACACCATGAGAATTTTCTGGCATTCAGTATTGTCTGACACTGTAAAACTTTTTTTGTATATATTCAGAGAAGGGTGATAACAGAATTTTGGAAACCCCTTCTCAGCATGTGGTACAGAATATAGATAAGCCTAAATACACATTCTGAGTTTATTGGAATATTAATTTGAATTCTTCTGATTCATCTCTAGACTATGAATGTATGAACTGAAGTTGAGCTGCTTTTGATAGTGAAATGCCCAATTCTTCAGTGTCTATTCAGATATTCTTCATCTCTCCTGGGTTCCTGTGAGACTTTTTTTCCTGAAATCCCATGTTTTGCCTTCAGTTTGATGCATATTTCTTTTACATCGCTCTTCAGAAATGAGTATTCTATTTCATCTGTTCATCCACAAGAGAGTGGTAGCTCTTTCTAGCTCTTCCTCTCTAAAAGTTAGGAAATTTGACCTAAATAATCCAGGTATGTAAAATTCTTCCACTGGGGAATTAATCTCATGAAAGTATGATTCATTTAAAGCAGACACCTATCCACTCTGTGTTTATATTTTAAAAGCTACCTATTTAAGAACAGTGATAGAGGTAAATACTTTTAATGTCTATGATATATTTATTGGAAGATTTCAGTGTTCAAGAGAGAAAGGAAAAACTGAAATTTCAGGAAACCGAAATTCTTTCCTCATTGCTAGTGGGAGAATGTCACTTTGTTATGAGCCTTGCTACTTGCTGTACTTTTGATGGCATCAGAAAGCATTGTCTGATTTTAGGAGAACAGTTGGTTTTGGTAGGAAAACATCTTAAAGTCAGAGACTGAGTCGTCTATTGGCTCTTCTCAAGTTAATCTCAGAGAGAAGCTGTTTCCTGTGAATTCCTGTGAAATGGTCCTGTGAATGCTTTAGCTAATTTAGTATTAAACAAAATGATAAGCTTCTGAATATTTCTCTTGGAAGATTAATTCAAGTCCTAGCAGAATTTGTTATAACAAAGAAAATTTGTGATTCCAAAATTCTTTAAAGGTGAATCAAATTTTGCCATTCATATTGACTGGCTATGTCTACTCAAAGAGCCAACCCTGACTTCCTCTCCTTTTAGACAGTATTTCAGAGAGCAGTTTTTGATTTTGAGTCAAGAGGCGGTGGTGTTTCCCAGGCTGTATTTAACCAATACTGAGGCATAATAGAAGGATACGCAACTTCCCTAAAATTGCTGTCTTTCAGGTGAGGTGACAAAACCATTGAGATTTCAGTTGGAAAAATTCCTGCAGCATCGATCACATTGAATAAATGTGTCGTCTGTTGTTTTTCAATATTGGTTATTTTCTGCTTGCCTAAAATTTTTTGTAGAATACTAGCTGGAGGAAAGTATTCTTTTTCTAAATAGTTAATGGGTGCTAATGAATCATCTCATTATACTAAACGAAGTGATCTGTTTCTGTGTAAGTTTGCAAAATACACTGCGGTAGCTGCGATAGCATCATCTAACTAATTTTTGTGGTCATTTTATTAACTGTATTCTACAAGCAGTGTTTCTTTGTAAAGCACGTGTTGCCTGGTTAAAGGAGGCGTCTCCTTGGATTCTGCTTGGATTTCACAAAAGGGAATTTAGGGGGGCTGGTTTTGAATTTGGCAACTGTATTCCATTGTGTGTCCTTTTACTTGAGGTATTTTAATAGGTACCTTATTAATGAATCATTACATCATTAGAAAGGTAATTTCTAGAAGTAGTACCTGTAAATTAGATTTTCTGTATTGTACATAGGGACAGGAAGGACCAGTTTTCCCTTACATGGCTGATGTGGTTAAAGTCGCCGGAGTTACAGCACTGCAAAACTGACCCACCTCTAATTCCACTGCCAAATGAAGATATGAGTCAGAACAGCCAGTAGATGTCAGTAAACACAAATCTGAGTGAGAGAGGTCTGAAAATATTCTGCCTTTTGGGGAGTTTGGCTGTTCTGTATTGAAGTGTGATTTACATGGGTGGTAAAAGATGATCAAGTGTCTCCTAAAAGACTTGATTATTGAATCTTTTGTGTGTCGGAAGTATATGTGATAAGCCTTTTCTTTTTCCTTTTTTTTTTTTTTTGGAAGCATCTTTCCATGGGTAGAGGGTGGAATACTCAATCTGTGCCTGCAAATTCAATTTAGCAGTTGGGCAAGATTACTGGATTCCAGTGCTTGACTTCAGTGGCAACCCATAGAAGGGTTGACTCGATGACCTTAGAGGTCTTTTCCAACCTTAATGATTTCTATGATTCTATGATTTGATTTTCCCCAACACATAGAGACTGTTACGGGGAATGGGGAAGAGGAACTGCAACAGTAATTCCCCGGAGTTTACCCTTGCCCAAGTCTGCACTGCTTTGCTCAGTCCGTGCCTTCCCTCTACAGAGAGAAGACAACTGAGGAAACCATTATAGCCTACGTCACTTTGAGGCACTGATAGGAGTTATAGGAAGATTTGGCTCCGAAACTGTTTCTTTTCACACTGAGCGTTGACAGAGTTTAAGATCATTTTTAACACTGGCGCCGTTCAAAATTTTTGTGTTCAGAGAGTCCAGCCTATAATGCTTTTCCACTTGCAGAGAATGAACATCAACAGCAGGTCTTCTGCTAAGAAGAGCATTTTAATGACTCTGATTATGACAAAAGTACTTTTCAAAAGGTTTTAAAGAACAGCTGAAGGTTGCAGTATGGTAATGCATCTGTAGTACTTCTACCACACACTATTAATACACTAGGATAGCTGTTGAATTAATTAATAATGGATTCAGGCCCTTCACATGAGGAGACAGGGTAGGCACTCTTTTAAGTGGACCCATCAGAGAAAGTAATGGTGGTTCCTGTCTTTTATATCACATTCACGAATTTCATGCTAGGAGGAGGCAGTCCTGGGGTCTTTACCCTCGGTTCTGTGAAATCTCTGTGAATTCATTCAGTGGTCTCAGCCTCAAAAAGAAAAGGGTGATTTTCAACACCTTTTAACTTGGTGGTTGCAGCAGCACACGCTTAGCTTTGAAATGCCTCATGCTGGAAAAAGAAAATTGGATGTCTCCCATGTCTGAGTGTGATTCTAATCACGAAGATGTTACCTTACAGACTGGTCTCAGCTGAGTATAAAACACAGCTGTGTTTTAAAATATAATTCAAAATACTCCCTTATTTGAAAAAGGAAGGATTTCTTGGGTTGGTTTTTGAAGGGGGGGGGTCAGTTCTTCTTAGGCAGAGAATGAGGCTTCCCATCTTTGGTGGCCTGAGATGCTTGTCTGTAGCACTGAATCAGCTTCTTTAGCTTAGGAGAGAAATGGGATGTCAGATACATCTCTGTGCTAAGCATTTCTGGTGAGCACTTCATTGTTTAAATGTGTTGGGTTTTTGAATCACCGTGCTGAGATGTTTTGCCTTGTATTATGCACTGCATATGAAACCTCTACGGTTAATACAGGTTTCTGAATACTACATTTCTATATCGGCTATTGAGTGGAGGGGCTACTGAACAATGGTGTGTGATTGAGACCTTTGCACAGTGGACTAGGTGCTGTTAACTGTAGATGGGTTTCTCCTGTGATACTAATAGAAGCCATCCATCCAGATGTGTGTGTTCAATGGCGATGGGAAATGCAGGGAGAACACTAATTTTTGTTATTACTGTTGCTGCTTACAGCCTTTAAGAAGGTTATTTTAACTGTACTTTAGAAGAGCTTCAGTCACTCTGGGTAAAAGAAGAATGAAATAATTTTTTTATGTGACTTTTGAAGGACTTCACTGCTGGTGTGTGCCTCTTTCACCTCAGTGCTCCACCTCAACTATCTTGGTCCTGTTTTTCATACCTGTGAGTAAATTAAAGCAAGAAGTAATTTATTCAAAACAGAACACTATTTAGCTGCTCGCTTAAGGGTCAGCAAAGCAAATGGTAAAAAGCAAGAAAGCTTCAAAGCACATCTTTGCTCTCAGATAAATCTTAATCTTTTCTCCCAAGCTTTGGGAAATGCTGTTCAGCTCAGCTACTTTCACGAACAACCCACAAACAGCAGATGTTGTGATTTTTCCTTTTCAGAACTCTCTCAGGCTTCTGATGATAGCCCCATTCATCTTCATCGCTAGCCTTTCTTTTTTCTCTGCCTGCTTCCAAAAGGGAGGAATGGAAAAAAAAAAGTATTTGCTAGGGTAGATGTAGTCAAGTAGCAATATTCTCCAATTAATAGCTCCAGGCACTGTTCAATGAAAAGACTTTATCTCTGGTTTTGTTCAGTTTCCTGATACCTTCATCCATGTCAGCCTCCTATGCTTTAAAACTATCTGACCATGTAAACTGAGGAGCATATGATGTATTTTTCGTGTATAATGTAAATATTTAGGTGATGCAAGTATTGTTTTCCTTTCTCCACACTGCATTTGTCTTCTCCCTGTGTCTGTTACTCATTGATTTGTTGTGATAGAACTCATGTGCACTTTCCGTATATTTGAGTTAATATATGGTTCCAAAGATTTAGGCTATATAAGAAAAAGTCTATTTCTGGTCTATCAAGATTCACCATGAGAGAAAATCCTGGCCTTAGGTTTTCCTGTAAGTCTCAGTAGCCATACTAGAATTGAAATATGTAGATGCTGACTTATTGTTTTGTGAATATGAAGACAATTTTTTTTTCCTCTGCTTCTAAATTTTGGTTCATCTTAAAAGGAAACAAAACCGGTAAAAAAATTATTAGCCTTGTGTACATGTACATGGATTTTATATTTACATTGTGTCTTCTACCTGTAATTTTCCCACAGTCTGGTAAAAAAGAAAGTGCCAGCAGGCTTCACAACAGATTTCATAAGGAGAAATCAAATACAGGCTACAAATTGAGCTCGCGCAAAGGAACAACGTGTCAGGTAGAATTGTGTCGGATCAACCGCACTGCTGTGAGTGAGCTGAATGCAATGCAAATGTCTGTATTGCTTCTGTATTACTTACTGCTAGTCAGATGGAAACATGTATTATTGGGTGCAATACGTCGTGAAGTTGGAATGAATGAACTTGGGACAAGGGTCGTCCACTAGAGTTGCTGAAGAGAGTAAGAAGTAGATAGCAGTCTAAAATGATTGAATGGTGTGTGATTACATGGCAGTGAAAAAGCATCCAAGGAGATTACATTTCAGTCCAGGGAGGTCTGAAGTAATATTGCAGCATGAAAAACAACTACAGTGTATTAAACACAGTGAACGTAATAGAGACTAAATTCACAACAATGCTTTATAATTCTATACGTAATTAAACCAGCAAACCAGCTAGTTGTGTTTGAAAAAATATGTGTAGCTAAAGATTTGAAAGTGGCAAGTTAAAAGTATGCCTATCAGTTTCTGAGTTTCTCTATAAATTACAGGCTTTTTATTTCTATTCTTTCTTTATTTTTCCAAACATTGATATTCTAATGACAGCAGTGCAAATGGAAAAAAAATTCTCTGCCTTTTGTTCAGGCATGAGGAAGCTGAAATGACTTCAGTATTTCAGCAAAATGCAATCTTTCTTCAAATACGTGAACATACCATATACATTTTGCAACTGTTCCAGAGAAGTCAACTTTAAGATATATTTCTCACAAATCCATTGTTTTGACCATTATTCATTTCAAAGAAGTACCTTCTCTTAGATTTAAACTGCTTGCATTTTTAGCATTTGTTGCACAAGCTGTTTTCCCATTGAGACAACGAGGTACACAAAAAAGCAAGACATCTTTGCTGCTAACAGAGTCACAGTGAAAATGAATTTTGTTCTCATGGCATATTGTCCCGAGGGTGGTAGGACCACACTCCAGAAGTAATCAGGATTTTTTAATGAAGCAAGTTAAAATGTGAATAAAAGCTCCAGCCTCTTATTCAAGCACGGGAGGTCCTTTTATTCTCTGTGGGGTGCCCCATTTATGTGAGTGAATCTTTATTGCAAGAAGTCGGCAGTGCAACGTGACCCAGCCAGCCTCCCTCATGAGGGGGATTGCAGCCGCGGGTTGTCCTCTGAAGACGCAGCTGAGGATGTACCTCAAGATCTTCACCAGAAGCTGCAAAATGATCTTGCACTCTGCTACGAGGCAGAGGTTAGCTTAGACAGCATAAGATACGTGACTGAAGCCTGTCCAGGCTTGAACAGAAAGGTTACAGAAATGTGCTTAAGCCAATTTTCCCTAAATCATACCACCTTTGCTGCAGGGTTTAAGTTGTGGAGCTGGCAGGAATACGCATAATGACGCGATGAAGACCTGCCCCAGAAAGAGGGCCCTTCCTGGCAGAGGTGTTGATGCTCCACTACATGCTGAGACATCAACAGAAATATGTTTTTCTGCTTCAACAACCCAAGCTGTGTCTGAATATAGTGCTCATTCATGGGCCTCTCTCTACTCACTCAGCACCTACATCTTTCAGGCACACACATCTTCCTCCTGTGAATGCTGAGGGTTAGTCCTAACCTCAGAAAACCTTCCAAGAACCTGTTTATGTCATTTTACGTTTCTGTCCACGTGCTGCATAATAGTATTTCAGAGTCCCAATTTTATGTGGTTGGGTCTTTTAACTAGTCTATGGAAAAAAAATAATATGCTGGAAGTCCTAACCACCATAGTGGGTGAATACCCACAATCCAATTATTTTTTGTATGCTTAATATATTAATATTGCAGCAGATTTAGAGAATTTAGTAAAATGCTTTCCTATCTTCATAACAACTGTCTTCATATGTGCATTACTATTTACATGTCCCTTCTTGTCCATAGTCCATGTTGAACCAGTCTGCCAGTTTTTCCTCATAACACTGTGTTTCCAAACACCCAATCTGACCATTTCTGCTGCTGTCTTCTGGACTGTCCCTAATCTGCCTATCACTGTCTTACTATGATTTGGGCAACAACAGACATGGTATTCCAGCTGTATCAGCACTAAGTAAGCACAACAGAAGGTTTACTTCTGGATATGTGCAACATCATCATGCTGTTGGTCCCTATTCATTCATAATCTGTTGCTGTTCCTGGTCTTATTCCCGTCTAGCGTGCTATTACTCATTTATTGGTATACTTGGTATTTTTTGCCCAAGCATGCTTGTAATTCAAGCATGCATGAATTTCATAGGATTGAATTTGGGCTATTCCTTGAAATTCCCGGTATCACTGAGTTCTGATCCTTCCTCTGGAATATCCACGATTCTTGACCTTTCTGTTCCATCATCCATTGGAAAAGATTGAGATGGGTCTCAGGTGAAAACATACAGAGGTCTTTTTGGATGATCGTTTCATTTTGACCAAAAGCCATTTTCAAGAAGTCTTTGAGTGAACTTTTTTCAGGCAGAAAGGTGTCCTTTTATGGGGATTTCATCTAGACCATGTTTTCTAAGTCTATGGGAATATCATACAGCTTTTCTTACATTATGGGTTGCTTTATATAAAGCTAGCCTTAATGACCTACTTAAGGGTGGAATTTATGTTTAGGAGATAGAGAATTCAGTCGTATTTTGGGGAGTTAGCAAAAAATGCCCGGAGTGCTGCGGTACTAAGCCACAAATTGAATGTTCTATTTAAATCTTTCTGCAACAAATCTCCTGTAACCCAGACCCACGTCATTCATATTTCAAACCTTGTCAGAGTCTGATTCACTCAAAAATTTTAAAACTTTTTTTTATTTATTTTGGAAGTTGAGAGAGGCTTCAGTCATTTTAAATTTATTTTCTTCTATAAGTATTTTAGGCAGTCAGTGAAGCAGGCGCCAGGTTATTATTGTGGTGCAGGCGATACTGAAATAGAAAAAATACTGAATGCTGAAATCTCCACAAGTCTACTTTGTTGAACGTATAGAAAACAGGGAAACTTCTGGGAAGCCAACGTTCTGAATAAAAAATGAACTGAAAAAAAAATTGAAGTATCTCTAAAAACATATGTGAATTTTCTTGTCTTGTTTTGGTTTTCATGGGGTGAGTTTCATTGATTCCAGCACAGCATTTTCAGTAAATCCTTCTGTAAGTGAGGTCTGTGTAGCACAACAGAAGAGTTTAGATGTAATTTATAAATAAATCCAGCATTCAGCTGACAAAACCACCAGGTAAACTAGCAAATTGGCTGGAATTCCTGGATTTAGATCTCCTGATGAGGTAATGCTTTTTGGTCTGACAATCTATGCTGCAGAAGTTACATTTTTGCTTTCAGTGTATGCACAGCTTTAGCTTTAATAATGTTTGCAGAATATTCTTACCCTTGTCTTTTAAAACTGTGCTTTAATTTTTTTTTTTGTCAGGTCCTGCTTCAGCCAGTTTTGCTGGGACTTGAAACTCAAATGTTTTGAGACTTTTGAGAAATATTTTCTATCAAAGGGCACAATGATACATTCAGAAAGTTCATTCATGGTTACATGCATCATTCATGGCTTTTATTCATATATAATCTTCTATTTGTTTTGAAAGCTTGCTCCCAAAATATTCCATTGTGTAGAAATTCCCCAGAGCACATTACTTTTACAAGTAATGCAGTCTTTTATAGGTCGCTTCTAATTTGGACACTTCACTGAACACAGCTGCCACAATTAGAGTCAAATTTGTGATTTTCTCCATTGTATGATACCAGTGTGAATGATACATAAACACAGCTGGCCTGTAGGCAGATTTCTTCGCATGATGATGCCTATCAGCAGCAGCAGTTCTCCGAGGCACTGACCCACAGAGGCCAAATTAAAAATCAAATTAAGCATCATAAATGCAACTTCATTACTATTCACACTTTGAAAATCAGGAACAGATATGATTTATACACGAAAATTGCCCGAATGTCCCTGACTGAAGAAGTACACAGGTCAATATAAGGTTCCATCATACCACGAGACATTAGGCATAAAACTGTCACCAGCTCCTGCAGATGTAAGTGTTCTTTCAAAGGAGCATTGTACCTAAAAGGGTGATGCTGAAAGGCAGTCTCCTTCCCCATATGTGTGCTATTAAGTAAAAATTTTAATTTTCACTAAAATGACATGAAAGTTCTGTTAAAATTGTATTGAAGTTATTTATTTGTGCAGGTACGAGACCCTTCAGCGACCAGCAGGAGTTGCATATTCCTAGAACTTGGTGTCAGCAGATATCATGTCTTTCCAAAATTTTAACAGGATTTTGAGGGTGTTTGGAATAAAGTTATTCTCCCATCAAAAGTGGTGGTAGGGGAAGAGATGACGAGGAGAGGGCAATGGGAGTTGAAAAGTATTTGGGAAGGGCCTGACTGTCAGAGTCAAATGGAGAGGTGGATTTGACAAAAGAGGGGAAGGACTAACTGGACAAAGGTGCAGAGGGTGACCTGACAGTGACAGTGCAGGGACTTGGGTGGAAAAAGAAGGGATTGAGGTAAAAGAAGGAAAAGTCTGTGAGAACGGTTAGTCAAAAAAAAGCTAAATTCAGGATGAGTTGTCTGAGGAGGAGAGACTGGGAATGCTTGAAGCCTGGGCCTGTGGTGTGGATCGAAGGGATAGTGAAGAATCAAGAGTAAGAAAGATAGCAGTGGAGCAAAAGGAGTCAAACAGTGATGCTGGAGGACCACATTACCAATACAATCCAAATTTCTGAGAGTGAGCGAGGGAGAGGGAGTGAATCCGGGCTATGCAGTAATAGTTTGTTTTTCTGTAGAATGCCTTTTAATCTGCTGTGAAATTTGAAAGTTTCTGAATGGCACAAGGCAGCTCAGAAAGAGAGTTTCAGGCTCAAGGCAGTTAAATTTTCCTTTGTGAACCTGGATTCCATACCAGCCAGAAGTTTTACATAGGAATACTAGATAAATCTTTTAAACCAGACTTCCACAAATGGGCACTGATTGCACGTGTTCTTTTTCTGGGTGCTCAGCTGAATTTGTTAACTCTTGGTTTATGCCTGCTCAAAGTAAGTAGAAACTTTATACCTGAATTTCCAAACGATCAGCTCCTCACGTGCCAAATACAAGCAGTTATAATACTATCTCAGTCAGAGAAGTGTTCAGACAAAAAATTGGTTAATATATGTGAACCGTTTGAGTATCACAGTGATGAGCACTGCCCAGGAGGACGCTAATTCTGTTACTAGAGCAAGGTTGGGCAACAGGCAATAAATACAGCGGCGCAGGAGCACATATCGACCCTGGAAGAGGAAACAAAAAAGAAACAGAAGCTTGTCCAGCTGATTTTTAGCAGAGCACTCTTCCTTCCTGTGAACTGAATATAGCAGTGGTCCTGAGAGGAAAAACAGTGTGTGAATGTGTAATTACAAGACTGTATCATAATGTGAATACCCAAAGGGACTGGATTAATTTTGCACAGGCAACCTTTCTTCTGACATTGCCTAACTCTGAAATGCATGATTAGTGACTGTAAGCAGGAGCAGAGGGACTGCTCTTTTGGTAGTTCTCCTGTGTTTAAAAAAACACCCAGTAAGAGCTCTGCAGCATTAGTCATATTTTATATGCAATAACATCCCTGATCATTTTCAGTCCTGGAGTTTTAGGTTAGTTCATCTGTTTTACTAAGACTGTAATATTTGTGTTTAATGTAGGATTGTATTAATTATTTCAGCAACCTGAACTTCAGGTTAAATAGGCATTTAGCATGTGAGTAGCCATGTATGTAGGACAACTCTGAGTAATGCAACAATTTTCTTGATAGTCTGCAGGGCCAGGCAGAATAAAATTGCTTGTTTAATATTCAAATCTGCTATGAGATACTCTTTGCAGTCCTCCCTCAAATGACTCCTAGAGCTTGCTCAGAGACCCAGGCTGCTTGGGGGTGGGAGGATGCGTTTATATTTCTCTTTGTTCTGAGGCCGTGGTACTCTGTGAGGCAACTGTGTCGAGCGATGGGTATCCTCGTTAGGGGCGGCTGAGTGTGAGGCTCCCACAGCAGAGCTTGTTTCTCTTCTGGCCTCTTTATGTCCATGGCTCGCTGCACTGAGATGCTCCATGGCTCTTTCCCAGTCAGTAGTGCCAACCCAGGAAGACCTGCAAGAAGGTCACTTGAGGACTGAGAACATCCAGGTGACTAAAACTGGATTTTAATTTATATGACTATCATAGTGTGCTAGCCCTTGTTTTTTTTTGCCCCGCCACAGAGATTGGTGTAGGGTTTGGTTTGGGTTTTGGTTTTTTTTACCCCCCCGTATGGATCCTATATAGCAGCGGTGTTATCCTCGCCCAGTATTCTCACCCCATCATACTACGATGATCCAGTGAGTTGAGTACAATATGTCATTCTTTTACAGCTACACTTGAATTTTGGGCCAAACATTTAGCAAGAAAATGAAGAGTCAAGAACACCAGAGCATTTCATGAATCCAGCTTGGTTTTGCAAAGTTGTTCCTCTCGGAGAGGAAGCTTTTTTATTTTCTTTCAATTTAGAATTAATTATAAAGGTTTTTTTATTTTTATCAATGCAGTGTTTTTAAAAAGCAGTTTAAGTCCAAGTTGATGTATTTGTTTTAAAGTCAAGCTCATGATTAAGTGGGGTTTTTTTAGCTTCCAATTTCAGTCATTGTGAATTTTTTTTTCTTTTTCAAGATACACACTGAGCAGCTCCAGCAAGAAGAGTTATAGAGTAACTGTATAGCGACTGTAGTTCACAGTACTATTTACTTTTTCTTACCAGAATAAAAAGTGGTGTGCTAGAACTGTCTTCCCATTCTCTAGTATTTATAGCCTAGACTCCTCCATTATGAGAAAAACTTGCCTCAGATTACCAGAATGTCTGGCTGTTTCATAGTCTTATCATAATGTCCCTTGATTTGGTCTAGCTGCTATAAGATCGTGTTTCTTAAGAGCAGATTCAGCCAGAAAAGGAGAGTGCCACCTGGGGTTTGTGACATACATGCATAAACATTACAGCCACTGTATCCCATGGAGGGGTGTACAATATGTTCATACAGCCTTTTTCCATTTTGGGGGACTATAAGATCATGTAGTACAGTATGTATCTAATGGACTACCTTTGAAATGCCTTGCAAAGAATATGCTAAAATTTATAAAATTTCAAGATAGGGATGGAGAGTAGCTCTGTAGCTTCAAGCGCGCTTCTGTGTTTTTCATCGTGTCCAGCCTTTGTCTAGACTTGCCACAGTCTGGTTTCTCTTGCATGCATTTATATTTGGCGCAGTGGATTTTTATGGAAAGAAACATTTAAAATTCTGTTTAAAAAATGGTGCTTTCTGAATCTCTTATTTTAGAAAAATATTTTGTATTCTTATGATCAGTGGCATTTCAGCATTTAAACTTATTGACAGTAACTCTTTGTAAGATAGGAAAGCTTTATTGTCTCCTCTTAGGGATAGCAATGAAAGCAAAATTACTTGATGGCAGTCAGGCTTGAAAACTGAAGCAGAATAGGCTGGCTGAGATATGTAGCAAGCCAAAGTTGTGACTTAAATCTGAATTCACTTTAGTGATACAACATTGCCAAGCAAGATCATATACTTAAATGACAAAAGCAAATTTGGCTACAGTCTCATCTATTTTGTGATGTGCTGACTACAAATCTATTTCAGGTATTTGATGGCTGGAATAAAAAGAAGGGCTCCTTCTGTCATGAATAAATGTTTCAATCTTCCCAGGATAATCTTTCCAGCATGCTTCTGAAAAACCTCTTTCCCATGAGATTCTCTTGAAAGCTATGCAGTCTTCCTAATGGTCACACCTTTTTCTTTCTTTCCCTTTTTTTTTTTTTTTTTTTTAAACTAATAGTCATGAAACAGAGAACTTGGCTCCAAAATAAAGCAGGGCTGTGATTCCAGTTTGGCTGCTTGTACAGACAAGCCATCGACACAAAATTGAGGTGTGAAAGAATTTGGCTATGGTATCTTTGACAACAAACTTTTATGGGAACATAGACATAGTCACTTTACCTCAGACCCCATGTTAAGAAAGTCTAATTATTCTCAGACACTATCTAGGGCAAACTTTTTCATAAAAAGGATGTGAGAATCCAGTGTAGACCAAGGTGAAGACTATTTCTCCTTTCCTTCTGATTGATAGGAGTTTGACTTAAATCTGGAAATTTAAGAATCAATGCTGCTGCCAAAAATTGCAACATAATAGTTCAGATTCTGTTGTCTATATAAATGTTTTTCTTTGGCTCTTATATTCCTGACCTCGAGAATTAACGGGGGAAATTACTTCTATAGTTCATTGCATAGCACGTCAAAAAAGCATTTTCATATAACTGTTTTGAATACTCAGTGATACTATTTTTTCTGTTTCACTCGGTATCCTTTCACTTTGTGTTTACGATTGCTAACTCCTGTTTTCACACTCTACCTTTTTTTCTACCTGAATTATTTTTTATTTGATTCTGCTTTACTTTCATGACTATGAATTGAAAAGAACTGAAAAATGGGTCATTCCAAAACTATTTTGCTTAATTTACTAATTTTTGCAAAACAGTGATTCTTTATTGTGCAGTAACTGAGAGCTATAGTTACCAAAGCATGGAAGGCCTGGGCTTAAATCCCTCTTCATGTAGGAGGATTTCAGCCCATATCTTTTGCCTTTGGAAGAGAACGCCTTAACCACCAGCCTGCACAACATGCTGGGAAGAGCATATCTGAGTCCCTCTTCTTGGAAATTGTTCCCTAACTCAACCTGATACACACTGAGAGGGAAGGAAGAGTGTAAGATCTGAATTCTTTTGTTTGTATCAATAGCAGAAATTGAGGAATGAACTAAGATTATAGGTCCTTACCTGTTTCTCAAGTCTTGCGAATGTAGCCCTTTGTTCTGCAGGCAAAGCAAAACATCAATTACTTATGTATTCTGTACTAGTATCATTCCCATTTCTTTTACTGAGCTGACACCACCAGTATTTTCCAATTATAGTCTGGGACAGAAGTTTTTTTCTTTTCTGAAAAGCGTTCTCATTTCTTTTCCTTAAGCATCTCAATTAGTTCAGCAAGATTCTCTTTGAAAGGAGTAACAAGCTCTGCGTACAATATTGCAGGTGAGAATGACAGAGTTATAGGGCAAACAGTGTTTCTGCTCTCTTAAAAGTGCATACCACTTATGTATGAAGCTTGCTGTCTTAATTTCCTTGGGGTGAGTTCATAGACCGAAAGAAATCCAAGCTCAGATCTTCAGTGGCTTGTGTAGCAAAGATGTTTAAATTAGTAGGTTTATCACTTGATCACTTGATTTTGTAATTGTGAGTCTTCTTTTTTGGGAGGTGGGATCAACAGTAAATACAATATGCCTTTGTAAAGGAAAGCATCATTTGGTTTAATGAGTGTGAGCAAGGCACAATATCACAGATTTTTGCAAGAATGATAGACTTTCATGTGTAGATCTGGTATATTCCCTTGTCCTTCTACACTACAAAAGCTTAACTGCTCAAGAGCTCTGTTTCAGGCAGTACGATAACCAGTACCTGGCCTTTATAGAGAGAATTTTTCATTCATTTTTATCCTTTTGATATACAAGCTTCTAACCATGGCAATCATGCTCTGTAGCATAACTAGGAGAGTGGGAGCAAGTTATTAATGTTTGATAGTTCTGGAGTCTCTTAACCCTTAAAAACTTGTCAGCTTATTTTATATAGAGTTTACATCAGATCTCAGCTGACTACTGTTCATTTAAGCAAACATATATATGCATATGGAGTCAGAAACTTGGCTCCTGGTGAAGCTTGTTGCTGTGAACTGTTACAGTACATTTATGGACTGCAATTTGGAGTATTCGTTGCTACTTCTTGTTTTAAGGACATGAAAAGGTGAGGCTATGACCCAGGGTGCCTAAATCCTGCCTACGATGGAATTAGAATGCTTTAAACACTGCTGAATCCTAGACACTGATCCAGGCTGCTTACTTAGTAAGGCTATTAAATCCATCAGGCACTGAAATTCATTAGATGCCTCCCATGTAGTCTGAGTGTTTCCTAGGCACTAACATTTTGGCAGTCTGTATGCACAGAAGAGCCTTTCTTTCTGGGGAATTGAATGCCAAAAGGTATATCGCAATCTAAGATGAGGCAGAAAGGTACCAGAACCAAGAAGCCCCATATATTAGACTGTGTGATGTCTGTGTCTGGCTTTACCTTATGTGAGGACAGTACTGGGGGGGGGAAGGGATGGGATCTAAGTTTCTGTCCCTGGTGATAAGCAATATGACAAGAACATGGTTTAATGTGAAATGCATAAATAAGTAAGTGCTCTCACAACTGAATGGTTTAACTAATAAGCTGGACTTGAGCCCTTGCAGCACTTGCTCCCCTTCAATGTGCTGGACACAGTGACATGGTGTCTAAAGAGCTCTTGGTAGAGTATTCACTAGGCTACTCTCCCTGAGACATGACCTCAGCTCTGATCAGGCTGAAGATAGCCTGGCATCCAGATCTTCCACTTCTTTCACACATTTTTATTGCCAACGCAGTTCTGTGAAGTGCCACCGCTCTGTGGTCTAAGTGAATGGAGCCATCCAAAATTTGCTTTAGCTTCCTGTGATCTCAGTGAAAAAGATGAACCTCATTTAAGCAGACTGGATTGATGTTGTCTGGAAATGCCTGAATTCCATATATTGACAGGAAAAAAGGAGAAATACATAAGCTAGGAAGACTGGATATACTTTTGCAAGTCTTCAAAGGTACCTGAATCTCTCCATTGACTTATAGAGAAGCTGGGCAAACTAAACTGCCTTCCCTCGCCAAACACATAAAACTGAGGTGATGCAATATCTAAATTTGAGCAGACTGGATAATACCCTGAAAAACAATGTTCTGTGGCCAGATGGTTGAATGAAAATGGCATGAGTCTCCTGCGGTATGAATATTGCGAATGGCAAAATTTCACGTTACCCTTGCCAAGGAGAAATTTTGTATAATGAACCTTATTGCTGGAGGGAGGAGTCACATGTACAACCTTTTCTCAGACTCTACATGAACTCCTCCATCCAGAAGGTGCAACAGCCTACTTATTCCTTCTGCCCTGTTGTTAATGTACTGTTCTGTCTGAGCAATACAGCTTGAGAGCAAATTGTTTTGATGGATCCAGATTCATTTCTATATTTCACCATAGTTTATCATGATGTTCAGGGACAAAGAGGAGCAGATCTGTATCTGACACGTTTTGATATATCACACCACCTCCACAAGCCAATAGTTTTGTTTTGAATATTATTCCTAAATAACTGCTAACCTAAGGTATAGAGAAGTACTTGCTTAGAAGCATGAGCTACTCACACATGACAGGGGCCCTGAATTTTTAGGAGGGGTTGAGGAAGGAGGAGTAGTTGTGTGTGTTTGGGAGGTGGGGGGAGTGTTTTGTTTTTCTCCACTAAGCATCAAGTTTGTGCTTCCTGTTTTAAGGAATTGGACAAGTCAATGAGATTGAATTGTATAAACTATATTCCATTTGTCCTATTAGAAAAATCCCATGTGGACTTTGCAAAGTGCTTTTTCACAGAGGAGGGTTTGTTGAAAGCGTCTCATAACCTACTGAATGGAGCCTGTTCAGATTCCTTTGGAGCCCTTGGATATTTGCCACGGTCACCAAATGCAGTATCTTGAGCTGAGCTTACAGATGCTGCTTTACTTTTGTTCAAATCATATTTGAATTATTAAATACGGTGAACCTCCATATGCCGAGGACAAGCTTGGTCCTTCCTGTTCTCAGGTCGCTTGGAGATGAGTGATAGATGTTTCTTTTATCTGTGAATTGTTATGTGCTGTTAAAAATATTTGACCTTTTTGTCCAGAGTTATCTGAATAGTAGTTGCCCTTCTGCAAAAGCACATATATATTTTGAGTTTATCCTGTTTCTTCGAACAGTGAGATTCCTACCTGTGAGCACATTCATGTAATCTCTTTTTATCCTAGCTCCGTATAACAATATTTTTCATTTCTAAGAAAGGAGATGCAAATTAATTATAATTTACAATACATAATAACCTTTAACACTTAAAAAATCATTATACTGAGGATCTTTTTTGGTCAGAAAAAAGACAGGACTATTACTAATCTGTGTATACTTTTCATTTTGGGGGCTGATTACTCTAACCTTTAACAGAGAGTTCCTGTATCTTCTTTGAGGTTTGGCCTTGACATGACATTATGGAGAAGCCATACAGAAACTTTAACTTTAAGGACATATCATTCCTATTTTTACACTTTTTCCTTTTAATGGTGGATATTAACGCAAAGGTTTTACTAGTGTATTTTCAAGTCACTTAATGGTTCTGGTATAAAATATTTGACATCCCTGTTTGCTCCTGACCGTTCGTTAATGTAAGGTTTGGCAGGTTATGTAGCCCGAGACTGAACTTTATGCCTCTTAAAGATTTTAATGTCTTTTTATGGTGGTGGAGTTAACTTCTGATTACTGGTTAAAATAATCATTTGTCTAGACACTTAAAATTAAAAGAATGTTTTGCTGCTCTTTTGACTTTTTGTATAAAGTACTGATGATGTTGCTATGAGCCTTGAAGTAATTCTCCGCATGATTTCATTTGACCCTTAACCTTTGATTTATTATATAAAACAAATTGGCAGTCAGAGAGGGATTATATAAAAAGTTCATGGAATAGCCAAGTCACCTATTCTCTGCAGACTCCTCACATCTGGTCAAGAGCTTTGTCAACAAAACTCTGCTATTGAGGGTGAGGAGGAGGGACAGGGAAGACAGTTTGCTGAAACCCCGTGTTTTGAAGAAATGCGTAAGTTGGTTTTGATGATCATCTAACCCCACAAACCACAAACAGACTTCCACTGCATGTGGGCCTGGTTTCTTCCTCATGCTTTGCCTGGCAGAAACCCTTCCCATCACTTCTCAGGACTTCTTCTCAGAGGTGGCCAGGGAGCAAGGACTACTCTGAGCCTGAGAGCCGCTTGGGGGTTTTGCCAGCCTTGCCGGTACCTTGATGTGTCTGGGAATTAGGGCTGTGCGGAAGCCCCTAGGACCGGGTCCTGCACGCCCAGGCTGCGTGGTGCTGGATCAGGAGGCAGTATAAGTGTGTTAAATAAGCCAGAGCTACGTAACATGTAATTTAGGCCGGCTTCATAGCCTTAGGTCAGCTTCATGCTGGCTGCAGAAGGACAGGCGATTTCTGTATATTTTTTGACCAGGATGAATGCTTCATGTGCTTTGTTTTTTTTTTTTTAATCTGGGATTATCGGGAGCTGTAATGTCAAATTTGCAGGATTTATTGTTTACAGCATTTCATAACTGGGGTCTCTATTTTTATCTTAATTTGGAAAAATCTGACTAACCTGTATAGTTCTTTCTCCCTCCCCTGATACGCATTCTGAGAAAGCATCCCTACCCAGAAACATCTATCTTTCCAATTTGAAATGAAACTCTTCTTGAATATTGACTTTACCAACAGTATGGGAACTGTGAGTTCTGAACATCTCTGTTGATGATGTTGATCAAATTAATTTATTTTAGGGATGCCAAGTCACTGGTTTTAAATGATAAGTGCCTTCTTGGAAGAAGAAGCAGTTACTGTTCTGTGATAGTCTGAGAAATTCAGGGTGGGATTTTTTTCTTTATTTAATATAGTATAGCCATCCTGTGGTAGAATTACAGAGACATGGCTCCAGCTGTGCTACTCAGCTTCTGTAAGCAGAATTAAAATTGCATATAAATGGTTTAATTGCCCTTCATTTTGTAGTATTGCAAACTCAAGCTGTGACTAATTTTTTTTTATCTATAAATATAGGACCAGCATTTGTTAATGTTTTATGCATAGCCATTCTTGTTTATGTTGTGGGTTGTGGGCAGTAAGATAAGGTGTGCACCTCAAAAGACCTATTTTTGGTAGATGTAGCTCTACAAAGTTGGTACTTGACATTATTTTCATACCTAGGGTGACTCACTGGATTTTGATTGATGTTTTAAAAGAAGCCAACACTCATTAAATACAGAGTAGCTGTTATCAATAACTACTATAAATGAACCCTAATGGGGGTTATTGAATTTCATTTTAGATATCAGCAACAGCTGGTCCATTCAGAGAGTTCCCATTCGGCTTCTTACAGTCCCAGGAACTTGAATTTTTTTTTAATACGACTGAGGGGTCCAAATTGTTGATGGGAGTAGAGTCCTCCTGGTGCCACTGGGGAAACTATTAGAGGTATGCAGAATCAGGGATAATAAAATATGACATCATCTTGTATCATATCATTGAATGGACTGTTTTTATTTTGTATTCACAAAAGCTTCTCCGGTGAGATGAAGAGATACAATCAAGCTCATCCTTTATAGAGGGAGGAGTTTGGCCCTTCTGTGAAGCAACACACCCTAGATCAAACAGATAATATTTTTCTAGTCTTAGGTGGAAGACATTTTAGTTATTGTTATGAAGAAGTAGTGTTTGCATGGCCATAGTTACATGTTTATTTTGACAGGAAATTATTTTGACTGCTATTCTAATTTCGTTTTCTCCTGAAGGGCAAGGAGGAGGTGATAAACATCTACATTTTTTCTCTTTTAGTGTTCACTTAAAGTTGAATGTGTATTCAACCGTGGGACTTCATATTGCTGTAGCAGCAAAAACCTGTTCAAAGTCTATGAAACAATGAATTTCTGCCATTTCATAGCCCAGAAGACATTATTATTCATTTAGCATAATGGATAGATTGTGATTGCTTATGCTAAATAACCTAGACATCAGCCAGATACTATCACAGAGTTAACAGCATGGTATAGCGAGCGTAATATACTGCTTCTATAATGGAAAAGCATATGTTTTTCAGTTTTATAGCTAGATGAGGAAAGCACATTTAGTTCATCCTATCCTGTTTGGGGGCTGAGATAAAAGCGTATGCATTTTTCATGGAAAGAGGCAAATACCTGAGCAAATTATGGCAATGTAGCAATTGGGGTTTTCTATCTATAGTTCAACCGTGACCCTAAGGACTCAATAAACTCCTCTCAGGGAATCATATCTTTTGCGTACAGTACTGTTATATTTTTCACCTCCACATCTGCAATAACATATAGAGTAATAGCATACTCCTGTCAAGGCCCTATTGAAATGAGTCAGACAGCTGTTAAAATAAAGGACTCTTCAACAAGAATATAGCTGCTGTTATTAATAATATGATTTGCAATTGCAGACTATGGTTCATGCATGTCATGGTCAGGTATGTCTAAAGAATGATAGCAGAATGTGAATTAAGTTTAGTCAGATCTTTAGTGCTGTCTTATTTTGATGAGTCTACGTTAACTTTCTCTCTTTTTTTTTTCTTTCTTATTTTTCTTTTTTTCTTCCTCTCTTTGTTGTGCTTTCAGAAACAAGGCATTACAGGTGAGGTTTTTTTAAAGATAAAACTGCTAACAATGTCTCCCTGCTAGTCCTCTGTGTAATTTAGTAGCTTAGAAAAGACTCTAAAGTACATGCAGCATTAACTTTACTTCTTATTCTAAATCACCACTCAGAATGGACAGGCTTCTTATCCTTAAAACTATATCTCTCTGAAGAATCCTAAAATCATAAAAGGACTAAAACCATGAGAAACTGATTATGCTTAAGAGGGGACCATCATCCTGTGTCTTGTAGATAGTTTTAAAACCTCCATCACACTGCAAGAGGCAAACTTGTGCTGTGCTTCTCTCAATTGCTGTATTTATGCAAAAACTCTGCAATGAAAATCATCTCCAGTGCTTTCAGTGAGGAGACTGTAACTTCCAGTAAGTGATTCCCTGCAAAAAGCACTGCTGAAAAGGACTCGTCAAAAGTTTTTTATTCCGAATGTTATAAGGGCTCTTTGGATATAGTCCAGTTTGAGTGCACACAATACTGTCTATCATCCTCATTTTGCACTCTAGATACTGTTCACCTCATTTGTGTTTATGATAGAAGATTAACAGGTAAAACCAAAGATCTGTTGTGTGTTTATTTCACAGACACACACACAGAGAATATTTTATATTGTAAACTGCCCAGGAACAGGAGTTTCTGATTTTGACACACAGTCAAGATTGATGGCACTAGATTAGCAAAGGAGGTAAAAAGAAATAAAAGGAGTGATAAGTATCATTCTTGTTTTGTTTTCATCCGAAGACGTTTCCCATGCTAATGTGCTGCTGGCTTAAATAGAAGTGCCAGATAGCGTTAGGACAACTGAGTTATCAGACTCTTCGACGAGCCCGATTTTGCCTTCCAAAATAGGAACCATACAAAGTGCAACATTTCTCTTTATTTGTTGACTGCCCCTCTCTGCAGATCTTCTTGTGTCTGCTTGCATTCATAGCACTTTCCTAAAACTCTTAATTCAGCAAACTTAATTTAGACTGCGTACTAGCTCTCAAACTTCAGGTAATGAAATGCTTCCTGGCACAACATTAGCCTTTGTTATATATAAAGGTACTGCTGAGATGCAGCCCCTTGCTGGATAAGCCCAGGCAGTGCAATCACCCTGAAGAGCAAAGTTCTTAATTCGGTGCAAATGTACTCCTTCCTGATCATATACACTTCCACATTACTAGGAGCACATAATATTTCATAAAATGAGAACCCTGATTATGCATAAGAGTTAAATTTGGAGTTTGGATTAGGTGACAGTCAATGACAGCTTGCTGGGTTTGGGAGACTCTGTGGTATTTTTAAGGATCTCCTAACAATGTAAGCACTTCTGCTAAGTGCTTGCACCTTACTGTACAAGAGATTTCTACTTAAAATGACCATAAGCAAAAGGCACTGTCGTGCATACCTAACTTGTCAAAGAGTGCATTGATTGCTAGTAGTGAGGCTCACAGCACATGCTAGAGCAAGCTGATTGTGGGAAATAGATTGCTTGATCTTTGCAAACTGCCATTTTAAGCTGACTGCCATCTCCTTATACATTATATGTGAAACATCCTGCATTCTTCCAGAAGCAGCAGTATTTCAGGATCAAATTAACTGGCAAATATAGTACATAATTATGCTGTAAAAGTAGTCTTGATTAAAAAGTGACCAGATGAGATTAAAAATCTCTGGTGAAGGAAACAACAGGACAACACGATTATAAAGGCAGAAAAGAATAGATGCCTCAGTTCAATTTGCCTTTGAGTCAAATACTGAGTTTGGGTCCTGATTGCTGAATAAAGCTTCTTCCTAGTCATATGATACAGCAGTTGTTGAGTGTCTCTGAGTACCATGTGCAGGACATGTCTGATAAAACAAAGTTACATCCTGAAGTGCTCGTTCCTGGGGGCAGAATTCTCTGATTCCGAATGTGCTGTGTTTGATGAAATCTTCTGCAAAACGAAAGCATAGTTAAAAAGAGGAACATCTATTTCCCTGATGGCATCAGCAGTGAGTCTGATGGAAAAGTCACTTTCACCAAGCAACTGCAAGGCTCAGGGGGATTCTGGTTCTCTGGAAATATTGAAACATTTGCATTTAGTCCCATTTTCACCAAAATGAGACTCAATAACAACAGAAAAAAAAATCCCTTTTCTGCCATCAAGGAGTCCTACTTGTCAACCAGCTCTGTCTGCCTCTCATGTGCTGGAGATGACAGTCTTCTGATGTACAGAGGTTTGGCTGCAGGGAGTTCCCAAAGAGGAGCTGGGCTCAGCATTAGGCTTGCGTTTGAGGTCCACCTGTACCACCTCCTGTTACATGTAAAAGACCTGCTTATTTCTTTAAGGCTTTTTCTTGTGGAGAGAGCAGTAGCTAGGAAATGGAAGGCTTTGACTGAGGCAGTAATAGAAACCAGAGTTGGTAGGAAAGAGATATTTCAAATCTGTGCATAATTCCAACATTTGGAGCGTAGGCTGGTGGCAGATTTGTGCTAATGTGAAATGGAAAGAACCCCCAAATTTCAGTTTCTCATGAAACAGACATTCCTTTCTCTTCTTATTGATTGTCTCCAACATAAGTGCTGATGGTTTTGGTTTTTCATCAATGCAATATCCTATATAAAATTTAAAAATAATGCCAGCTGTAGGCACCTAATTAATATTAAAGCTTAATAGATTAAAAAGTATGAATCAAGTACTATCAAAATTTCACTTTTGATTTTCTTCCATTGAAAAGCAACTTGTCAGTCAGCATAATTCCACAAAATAGATATATTTTTGATAGCTGCATTTCTAAAGGAAATGCCTCATCATAACAAATAATTCCATGGCAGTTAAGAGCCAGCTTTCCAAGTGCTCTAATCCTAAAAGTGATATTACTTATTGTTTAGTTTTGTATTTGGCCAAGGCTTCTGTTTAATATGTTCGGTGTTTGATTTAATTAAGATTTAAAAAATCTAAGTAAATATATTTATGGGTAGACATTGTCAAGGAATTGAATGTTGGCAGGAGTATTAACAACCCCTGTCATTGCTACCAGGTAGCAAATAAGTAATATCACCTTCACGTGAATAATGCCTGTGAAAATGCATCAGTTTGCATTGTCACTTTGAATCTTCCTGCTACTGCTTTAACAAGCATTTGTGTACCAGAGACTTCTATGTAAAGGTGTAGGTTATAGGTGCAGAAAGCATTCACAGGAAAAAAAGTAATTGTAATACAATCACTAACAGGGAGAAAGCTAAAAAATCTGGACTACCACTGGTAGTGCAGAACCTCAGGAGTAAAGGGTCCCTACTGCCTTTTTAAAGCATGGCAGAACTGAGAGAAGGAAGGATGCAGAGGACCACGTGGAAGTGCAAATAAAAAGGAACTGGAGGGAATAAACAAGACATTCTTGATGAGATGGCAGTAGGGTGGGGACACCAGTTCTTTCCAATTGCAGACCAAAAGGACTGCAATTGGAGAGGACACATCAGAGATGGTGGAAGACAGTATGCACCCTGAGAAAGCAGTCTGCTACAGTGTTCAATGCTCATCTTATAGTACGGTGCTAAGTAACTCTTTAAAATCCCATCCTCTGACAAAGCAAATGACCCATTTCTATCTGGCAGAGGACGAAAAATAAAATCCATAATGATCCTAGGAGTTCTTTGGTTCTTAAGCATATATGGTGCCCAGCCCTTCAATGTGTAAGTTCTGTGCCTGGTGCCAGTTTTTATCTTACTCAGCATGAGCTCTTTTTCTATGGCACCAGGGGTAGGAGTGCCCAAATGGAACAATGTTTAATAGTACTCAACTTTTCTAAGACAAGTGCCAAATACACATTTATACTAAGGACTCTACCACAGGCTGACAGAGGAAAGTTCATTAGTATGTAGGGGAATGTACTTACCCTGCTCTTCGCATCTTTTTTTTCTGCTGTCTAAAGGAACTTAGCATTAAGTTTTCTCATCACTACAGTAGCATTCTCTGATTTACTTAGGTGATTGCCAACTATTCTAAAGCATTAAAGACTTTCTAACAGCTAGTCTGACAAAATTTCTTCCAAGTTACAAACGTCTGTGATTTGTCCAGGGTTGAACTTCAATGAAGACCAAAGCACAGTGATAATTTATCCCTACATAGTAATGGTTCCCTGGCTGGGGTCCTCCACTGCTGTGATTTGCTGTGACCTTTCTGCTGTTCCCACCCACCATGTAGAAGTTTTCACTAGCTGGTGGACCTTCAGATCCATTTCTGTGAGGTCTCTGATCACTTAGTACACCACCAGGCAGATGCCTGCTCAGGTTTTGCAGGCAGCATGGTCGCAGTACGCACGCACCGGCTAACGAGCCCTTGCTCTCAGCCAGATTCATTACCCTGGGGGCAGTACCAGAGGGACACAGCGGCACAGCAAGATCTCTTGGTGCTGCTCCTCCCTTGTGCCTTTCTCCCCAGGGGAGCGGTACAGAGAGAGGGAGGTGTTAGAGATAAAACAGAGGGGGAAAATTCATCCTGCTGGGAGCAAACACACTTAGGCCTGCCAACCTAAAAAAAAAAACCTGACAAAAAAAATCACAAAAAGAAAAAAACAAGGGCAACAAAGTGTAGGGTAGGTTTGCCTGAGCTAGTTTGAATGCTGCAGGTGACTGTACTGAGTCACGTAGCCAGACCTAGAGGCATTTGGGACGTACGTGTGTGCTCAGGTGCAGATCTCTTGCCTCCAGGGGAGGTCTTTGACCTGAAAGTGCCCAGGGAGCCTTGGTGTTGCCATGTTAGAAGGCAGCTGTGCCGGAGTCTTCACAAACATTTGGACTAAGGTTTCTAAATGCCATCTTTTAAGTCTTCTCTTTCAAGTCCACTTTGTAAGTATTTCACGAAATATTTGTTGCAGCTTTTCAGGAAGCGTGTCAGCCTTGCCTTCTTCCCTTGCCCCTTCCTCAACTTCCAGGCAATGAAGTTTTACCCATGTAACTCTTCAAAAGCATTATTTCAAAGTCATATGCCTGAATAGAGGCAGGGCTTTTGTTTAACACTTGCACGGGTGAAGATCTTGCACCACATACAGACTGAAATAAAAATGATTGTGTGACTTGTTTGACCAATGCAGTGATACTGCACAGTTCAAATATCAAATACAGCAAATAATTTTATGATTAATCCACAGAAGAAAAAAATGCATCAAATACATTTGAATACTAAATTGAAGGGAATTACAATCTGCTTGCCGATTTTGCAAGGTAAACATGGGGCTAAATTGTTCCCTAAAAGTATTCACTCACTCATAATCACAGTCAAGAAAAAGACCTTCCTTGAGAAGAATAAGTGCAAGAATAGCATTAATCTTAAGGAAGGGCTAAATCACTGAACCTGTAAACCAGAGCAGTAGACTCGGGTGATGGAAGTCAGCCACTGTTCTTTGGCACTGAAGTGCTTCCAGATTGCATCAAATTATCAAAATGCTGCAGAGGGCTGGGAGGATGGCAGTGACCCTCAAGCCTTTCTACATGCAAAGTTCCAAAGCTTCTGGTATTTCTTATGATCTTTTACTGATTTTCTCCTACCCACCATACAGGAGAAAAACATTTAAAAAGAAAGAAGTCAAAATAGGTTACTTGCTTTTCCTTCCTGATAAATGTAATTTTTTATTCCTCCTTCTCTTCCAGTTTCTGTTACCCAATATTTACTGATCATCACTCATTTTTCATTAAAGATCATTTATGCTAAAACTGGGTTAGTGGTAGGAACATCAATGCATGAATATTTTGTCAAATGGGAAATTGCTGACTGCAGCTCTCTGAGTAGATCAGAGTTCATTACTAAATTAAGCTGCCCTGATTACAGTTTTACTTTGTGATGGTTTTTGCATCTGTACGAGACATGGGGATAGCCTGAGTGCCACCCATTTATATTTTCACAGTGCATATAGGGCCTTAGTGTGTGTTGCGTTCAATTGCACGTAACCATCTGGGCACCTATGTGCACATTCATTGCATATCTCCTTGCAGGTTCCCAAAGTCCATATTTAGTTGTATTTAACCATTATTCCACTCTCTGTTGCAACAACTTATTCTTGTCGGCTTGTATACTGTGGGATTTTCAATCCTGTGCACAATCTTCTGCACAGCCTTTGCACAGCCCCCCATATCATGCCCAGGAGGAATTTCAAGGAAAGGTTTGCAAAAAATGGCCAGCTGAATGAGAAGCCCTTTAAATTAGTCAGAGGTGAAATGAGAGAGGTGTGCAGAAGAGAGGGAGGATCTCGATATCTTAGGTCACGAGGACAGCTGGCAGGCCAAGGTTAATGTCCCATCTCTGTCTTCACATCTTGTCATCAAGCATCAATAACTGCTGGAACTGAGCATTTAAGTCAGATCAAATATTTAAGTAGCCCATGCTGTGTTGTCAAAACTAGTTCAGTTTCACGCTTCCTCTTAGCTCTTTGCGTTTATTTACCTGTACTCCCTGCTCTGCTTTGGGTGGCAAGCTGCCTGCCCTCGTCCCAGCTGTGTCATACCTCATGCAGGATGTTAAGTGTATTTGGTACCCTCAGGGCATGTCCACGGGACCGGGGGCTGCAGTGGAAAAATGTGTAACCTCATCTGAATCAGGAGCCCCTTCCAAGTCTGCCTGGTTCTGCGTGTCTCAGGGCACAGGGAGGGCTACAGGAGCTGCAATTTAAGTGGCTTTTCAGCTGATCCGTGATAGAAGCGTAGGTGTTCAGGGGCCCGGACCTAGAAGTATTGGAAGCTGGACAGCAGGTGGGTGACACCTGAAGATGTCAGTGGCATGTCCTTGGCAGACATCAGGACCTGGATACCAGGTTGCACTGGCTCTGTACATACTCTTAATGAAGCAAGGCCAAAGCACTGGCGTGTGATTGCCCTTACCATTAGCCTCGTCCCTGGCCCAGCTTTGGCATGTGCCAGCTATCACTCCCATAGCAGATCAGAGATAGGCATGGGCGTGACTGGTCACTAGCGCATTCCCAATGGACATTTGACTTATAGGTAGGATCTTGGACCACATTATATATAGTTGTAGCCGCAGGTTCTCTGAAATGAAACAAGGAAATGTTTCTAGACCTCCCAGTCCTTCAGCCTGACCGCTCAGCCATGCTCTCACATGGTGCAGCCATGATACAGAGCTGACTGTAACAAGATGACCATGTCTTTGATTTTCTCCTATGAATATCTCTCTCTGGAATATGGGCCTGACCGAAGCTTCTAACAGAGTGGCAACACATGAGTCACTATGTTGTTTAGCTGGGTCAATAGATAATGGGTTCCCCTGTTTAGCAATTATATTATTAGAATCATAGAATCATAGAATC
>NW_009211716.1:30358-36448 GCF_000690835.1 Fulmarus glacialis | reverse complement strand
GGTGGCTGCGCGTCCCGTGCGGGACCCTTCCGCTGCCCTCCGCCGCTCGGGGGTTCGGCGCTGGTGGCAAGCTTGGAGCGAGCCGCTGTCTAAGCGCTACCTGTCCTTGTCACCTATCCCTGGTTGGCCTGCCAGTACAGATGCCCCTTCTGGGTGTCAAATAAGAGCCCGTAACAGAGCCGTCCAACACGTAATGCGTCGCGTTCCCTTTTTGCTGCTGCGTGTTCCCTCATCCCGGCCGGGGGGACTGAGGGGTTACCACTTGCTGTGGCATTGCCTCCTTCATGAGGCAGGCGTGGGGCCCGTCCTCCAGCACTGCCAGCGGGGTAGCACACCCTGAGTTCGGGCTCGAGCTGGTGAAGCTGCCGGTTCCAAACCTGTATGTCCCCCACCGCTTTGGTCCGGGATGCCGACTTGCGTGCAGTTGCAAGGTGTTTTGCCCCAGGCTGTGTGCGCATTTCTTATTTTCGCATAGCTTCTACCTTATTTTTGTGGTTCATTCAAAAGCTGAATTCAGCAAGAGATCTTGGGGAAAGCCCTAGCCGGACTTCTTTCTCACTTCTGATACCCAGGTCCCCCCCAGATTGATTTGGGGGGGGGTGTATGAGTGCTAAGCCTTCGTAAAAGCTTAGGGTAAATTGAATTCTCTCCATTAGGGCAGAGCAGCTCCCTCCCCCGATTTGTCACTCAGCTGGATTGGATCTGTAATTGAAAGATCTCCCCCTAATCTGCTCCACCTGCACGCACCCCTCCCCTGATCTCAGCACTTTGTGAATCCATCAAACTTTCCTCCTTTTGTGTGTGTGTGCGTGTGTTTTCCTCCTCCTGTTAATAATGCAGCCGAAACTCATCTCCGTCTGTCCGTTCCCCTTCTGGAGAGGCACATTCTCTAGTCTTCATGAGTTCAGTGGCAGCGCACATAATTATGCATATAAGATATAAACAGAGCTGTTTAATTATCCTTCGCCACATCAGTGACAGAGTAATTAACAAACATTGCAAGATCAATGAGGAAAAGTGTGACCTTCAGTTTCCTTTGATAGGAAAGCCCTTGTCGTTCCCAGACACAAGGTGATTGTGCCTGGACTCCGTTTTTAGTTTGTTTTAATTCCCCCCCATTTGCAGCTTTTATTTGCTACTAAAACTAAAAGGAGGGGAACTTAAATGTAAAAAATATGTTACCAAACTGGGGAAAATGAAAAGGAACTGAGGTTTCTCACTGGGGTAGGAGTTCTCAGTAAAATGCCTTTACAGGTCTGTATTGTAAAGGATTATGCAAAAATGTATAAGCATTCATGGGGGGCTGAAGACTCATTTATGCTTAAGGCGGGTAATGGCACATGCAGGGTCCGGTGTACATGTGCAGCCACATGGGATTTGACTTGCAAACAGACGTGCTGCCAGGTCTTGAGCGCCTGTTTCAAGAACCCTGTTGTAAATGTCATTTGCAACGTTTCCCTGGAAAGCACAAACTGAAACTTCTCTTGCTTTGGAAAGGACAAAGTTCTGTTCCTCTTCTGTCTTTTTCTGTCAATGTTCCAGAAAATTGATTTTAAGCTGTTCATCACCGAGTCCTCTCAGACCTGCTGTTACTGGGTGCAGGTTAAGTTTATTCCAGTGAGATCTGGAACTGCCTATACCAAAAAAGAGGTTTTATTCCTGTGAGTTGGGGGGTAGCAGGAGGTGGTCAGATCAAAGGAGAGCAATACAGCTCTGCCGTCCTGGTCAATGCGGCTTCTGGGGAGTCGTCACAGGAACCGGTTTTGAAGGTTCTGAGTGCGCGTTGCTCCCTCTGAGGACATAGAGCATACAGAGCTGGCAGTGCTCAGCAGCATTTAAAGTTGAGCCTGTATTTCTTTGGTCAGCTGGAAACTTGGGTAAAAAGCAGGAGCCACACAGAAAACTGGATCCTACATCTAGCTGGGCTTTCTTGATCAGTGGGGAAAGTGATCCTAGCTATATGGGGCTGAGAAGGGTTCCTGCCTCTTGGAGTCCTGGTGTGTACACACAGAGCCTGCTTTACAGGACTTCAGCTACTGCTTGTTACGTCCACTAATACCTCCTGTAGTCTAATGCCAAATCCCTGCCACCTTTGTTTCCTTCCAGAGTCAGTCAGTGAGGCTTGTTGTGCATCAGACAGGAGTTTGCGGAGACTTGATCCGTGCTATTCAATACTCATGCTTTGAAACAAGATGGGGAACATGCATGTATGGCATCCCTGCTTCTTTTTCTGAGCCACCGCTTGGAAACAAGGGACTAATGAGTCAGTGCTCAGTCTTGCCTTATGTGCCTCCCTCTCTGGTACAGCTAGGAAACATGTTCAGGAGTCGCAAAGCTGGCGTCTGTTGAGAGATGGGTGTCAGAAGCTGATCTGGACATGCAGATACGTTTCTTCATTCATTCACGCACCCTCTCCTGCACACTGACTGACCCATACTTCTCTACACACATTTATATATAGCATTTAGATTTCCCAGTACAGTCTCTGACAGAGATCCCTTTCCACAATCTCTCACTGACGCACACATACTCAGGGAGATTTTCCTGTACAGTCCCATGTTCTTTACTCTGCCTGTTACTTACATAGTGGACTAAAGTAGTCGCCAGGAGCTTTCCCCTGTACAAGCTTTCAAAGTTCTCCTTTCTTTTCTTAGCCTGTTGGCTAAGTCTCTTAGAAAGGGAATATTGGACCTGTTTTCAACAAGGGGGGTTTTCTCTTCGTAATTTCCTGGGGAGACTCCACTTGGGAGAGCATGCATGATGAGTGCCAGTTTCTTGCTCATTATCCTATAGCCCCCAAGTCTACATGTTTTCCCTCCCAAGCAGAATAAAGGACAGAGCCCTGGCTGGGATGTCCCATCCCCCAGTATCCAGACCTTGCACTCCATTTGGGCTGTTTTGCTTTTCCTTCCATATATAGTGTGCTGCTGCAGGCTATTTTTAGCCCCTTTTTTGCTAGCTTCGGATCCTTTGTGATACGATAGCTGCTCTGAGACGCACAGATCTCTGCTCTTTGGCAATGCCCACAAATGGAGAGCAGCAGCAAGGGGAGAGGGAGCCCTTTTATTATCGCATAGAAAAGAAGACAAAAATGCGGCATAGGGGAGGGGGAAGAAGACCCAAGGACAGTGCTTCCTGTGCCTTCCAGGGCTGTGCACTTTTCACAGGGATTTGTTTCCCAATCACTGTCCTGCTTCACTTTTGTCTGTGTGTAGGTATGGTGAGGCTTTTCTGTCGATTAGGTAATGATGATTACCTCTTCGCTGTTGTTTGAAAGTGTATGTGAAATGAGTTGGCTGGGTCTCATACCATCTTTGTGGTGAGACCTCCCTTCCATAAGGTGCCTCCACTTGAAGAGCTTCTAGCCTTTTGGTTAGGTGCCTGTGCAAATGAGTGAAGGTTGTCTTGGCTTTAGGGGATGTGTTGGTGGGCTCATGCTGGAATGAGTGAAGGTGCGCTTGCTAGGCAGTGAGTAGTGGGAACTGGCCAGTTTCATCTCAAATGTGGATGAGGAAAGACTGAGCAGCACTGGCAAAGCTGTTGACCAGAGAGGGTATTGTGATCATCTGGAACCAAATCTGAGCAAAGCAAAAGCAGAATGCAAGGTGTTTTGGGGGATGAGGGGATTAAATCCAGGGTAGTGAAACCTGAACTCAAGCTCAGACTTTGCAAAGCTCAAAAAATGTCTGAAAACTCCCCCTTTCCTATGGTGTTGAGTTTTGCATCTAATTGTTTGCACCAGCTGAGGTCTAGCCACATGGGTACCAAAGATGCTTTCCAAGACCAGGTGTGCAGATGAGAGAAGTTTAAAAAGGAGGTGGTGTCCTACAACATTTCATTTTCTGTTAAAGAAAATACTAGGTTTCCTTGAATCTCCTCTCTGGATTTGTAATGTCTGTGGGGCCTGAACCCAGCTGGGATTTGTAAAACTGATTTGAGATGTGGGATTGAAAAAGAGGGTCTCCCCTCTTTCTTCATGTGCTGCAGGTTAGGATAAAGAAGGAAGGGGGTTGGCTGGCTTTCGGGGCAGCTGTTAAAGCTAGTAAAAATCACACTTAATAGCTTAATTTCCTATCAGATCCTCTCTCTGGTATTCTTTCTTCCCTTGCAGTTTGGCACAGGCTGGCTAGAGTTTTTCTGTGCAGTGCTTGGAAGTCAGGGCGTTGTGAAGGAGGCTAGGGGATTGTTTTACAGGTCCAAAAGGAGAGGGAAAGCAGAACAGGGAAAGCAGATTTAACAGAAAGAGGGAAGTGTTAGACCCAGTAGGGATTTCATGGGTTTAATCACTTCTGTTGGGTCATAGGGTTACACTGAAATGGAGGTGGAGAAGAGAGAAAAAGAGGTAAAAAGGAGAACTGCTTTAAAGCAAGATGAAATTATTTAATATGTCTGTGTGTGAAAGATAAAGTTGATGGCTTTGGTAGGGTGTTGGAGGAGCCACAGGAGAGGGCCAAGTGGGGAAGCACAGGTGAAATGATCCTACCTCTGAGGATGGAGTAATACAGCCTTTCCTTGTGGTTTCCTTCTGACCAGTCTTGTTATTGGACACTGTGGGGCATGATTCTGCATTTAACATCCTTTAAGATTAATACTGACCCATAAGGTTGTGCAAGGACAAAAAGCTGCAACCTGAGCCAGACACTGCAGGGGCATTGCCACCCATTCTGTAACTAACAGGGTGTTTATTCTGAAGTCGGGCATCCCAAAATCCCATGCAGGATGCTGGGCCTAAGTGCCCAGAACTGGAAAGTCATTTTGGGCTAAACCAGATCCCTGCACTTAGCAGATGTGTCTTTGTCCTTCTGCTTGCAGGCTTCAGGCATGTTCTTTGCATTGTCTTTCTCACGTACCACATAGGCAACTAGTGCAGCAGCACTTCTACATGAACACAGCTATACAGGGCAATACTGAAACAGGAATATGACCCTCATAGTCTTGCACATTTTAGTGCCCGTTGCAGGCAGTCTCTTACTCCGTATACTCCTGTGGAAACTGATTTGTGGAAGCTGATGGCTATTGAACTTTGACTTTGCTCATCGGCTGGGTCTTATGTGTGCGCAAACGCTCTCGTGTATGTGCATGCCTGTGCGTATGGCATCATTGGCTGTCACATTCCCCAAATCCTAGGGGTCTGTTTTCGTGCTTTGGATCTGTTGACCTGTTCTGTGGCTATGTCTTGGTGCCTTCTTTTTCCACTGTGTTTCAAGGCAGTGTTGATTTGGTTTGAGCTGCACCCAGTGCCCAGAACCTCCGTTCTGCTGCCAATGTACCTGCCTGTGCTGGCTCCCTGTGAACGAGTGCTTGCTCATGAGAGCTAGAGTGAGTGATTGGAAAAGATGACGAGGGAGGTTTGAAGGACTCCTGCACACAGTAAATCTTTACTCTGCAGGAGAAAGCAAGAGGGAGAGGAGGAGGGGCGCTGTGTCAGACTGAAGCCTAAATGAGTCCAAGCTGGCACGTCAGTGCAATCTTTATTTCCTCCTTTACACTGATACTGGGTGACCTCCAGATGTGTGTTCTTCCCCTCCTGGTGGCCTGTGAAACTGCCTGAGGGAGGAAGGGAGGGAGAGACCCAAGGAAGGACAGCTTTTTGCTCATTCTTCCTCCCTGTGGTCACGCTCAGGTAGACTGAGCCCTTCCTGCCCCTTCCCCAACCCACGGGCCAGAGAACAGGCTTTCTCGCCCTCTCTGGAGCCTACATCAGGACAATGGCTCTTTCTCTCCTCAGTCCAAATCCTCATGGAGAGAAGGCTGTTCCTTACCCATTTTGCACCTGCATGGACTTTTCCCTTTCCTGGTCTTACTGGAAGCTGTTCCTGGCTGCTCAGGAGGCTGCCTGTAGTTTCCACAGCCTTCACTGAACTGTGGCCCCTTTTCTCAGGGAGAGGAGTAGCTCTCCCATCATGGGGATGGAGAAGGAAGGGAGCAAGCTGGGTGAAAAGAAATCTTACAGAATTGACAGGGAAGGGAAGGACTGCAACAGCTATGGGGAACTATCCTGTCTTTGTCTTGCCTTCTCTTCTCCACTCCTTCCCCCCCCACTCCTCACTGCCAAGCTTCTCATGCATATAGCCTTTGCAGCTCTTCCCC
>NW_009211716.1:10586-30338 GCF_000690835.1 Fulmarus glacialis | reverse complement strand
CCCCCACCTTAATTCATCTCCACCTCTGCTGCTTTCCTTCTCTATGCTGCACTTTTCCATTCTGTCCTCCTCCTGCTCCACCCCATACATTGTCTTACCCTTTCTCCCTTACCCATTTCACACCATGCTGTCCTGCCTGCTCTCAGCCCTGCTGTTCACCAACACACATAGCATATCTCACGTGTTTCTACCCCCCCTTACACATGCAGACATACTGCCGTGTATCCTCTGTGCACCTCCTTCCATATACAAACACACGCAAGGACAGAACTGTACAAACCTCGGCATATTGGCGTTGGTCTCACTTCCAGTAAAATTACTTTTTCTTCATATTAGGCCAAGGCAAGAGTGCAGAGACATTTATGAAACTTTGTTTAATGTACTGAAAAGCCATCGGCTAGAACATTTAGGAAATTGATTTTCCTGGCATTGATGAACTCTTTTTATTTTACCCCAGTATTAATTACTTTTTTTTTTTAAAACAAATTAATTTAAGAGTCGTAAAACCTAACAAGTGAGCCAAACGTCAGTAGATCATGTTCCCCTCTCCCCTTACTCCCCCTCCCCGCTCCTAGTGCTGGTATGGGAGGAGAAGAAAAATCAACGCCTTGTGTGACTCTCTCGCTTTGGTTCTCTGTAGGGGAAGCTTCATCGCTGCGAGATTATGCCGCCACCACCATGAATGAGTTCCTGGGCATGTTCGGCTATGATGATCAGAACATGCGGGATGAGCTGGCCCGCAAGATCAGCTTTGACAAGCTGAACACTGCTACCTCAGAGGCCACTGCAACTGCTGCCTCTCTCCTTGGCGAGGATGCCATGAGCAAACGAGCCCGCTTCTCCAAGTATGAGGAGTACATCCGCAAACTGAAAGCTGGAGAGCAGCTCTCTTGGCCCATGCACTTGGCCAAATCTGAGGAGTTGGGCTCCAAGCTGGGCAAAGAAACTTCCTCAGTGCTGGCACAGCCCATTCGGGTGCCAGGTCCAGATGCCTCCATGCTGACGGAGACCAAAGCCACCATCCTGCCGCTGCCCTCTCCCAGCAGTTCCCAGATGCAGGGTCTGATGTCACGGGCCTCTAAATATGACTTCTTCATTCACAAGCTGAAGACAGGTGAGAGCATCAGGCCACAAAATGGCAACACTTACAAGAAGGCCTCCAAGTATGACCTAGAAAATGTCAAGTACTTGCACCTTTTCAAGCCTGGAGAAGGAAGCCCAGATATGGGAGGAGCCATCGCCTTCAAAACAGGCAAGGTAGGCCGGCCTTCCAAGTATGATGTGAGGAACATTCAGAAGCTTACTCCAGTAAAAGCTCCAACACCCAGCCTGGCCCCTGCTCCCCTCACCAGTACCCCCAGCAGCACTCCTGTGGCTGGGCCGGAGCAGTCCGTCTCATTGCCATTCAACACTCCTGAGTACCTGAAATCAACTTTCTCCAAGACAGACTCCATCACAACTGGAACAGTGTCTACAGTAAAGTAAGTGTCCTCCCACTTTTCTCATCTTTGTGCTAGTGGGGGATCATACTTAAAGTCTGTGTGTGGGTAAGTGGGCAATTCAAGTTCGTGTGATGATAAATACTGCGCTGTTCGTGTGATGTTTCTTTTTGCTCTCTGTTGGAGTGTCTGCTCCTCTGTTGCACCTTACATCTCTATTTATCTTATTTGCACTAAGGATGCAGCCTGCCATCAGCAGTCACAGCCATGAATCTAGAGCCCACTAGCTCCTGGGTTCATATGTTAAAATGAAAGATGAGGGAACATGGTGCTGTCAGCACTCTAAGGTCAAGGTTGTAACTACTTTACTTTCTCCTTCTTCCGGTTCCCCAGGCATCCATCTGTGTCTGTAGGAGAACCTGATTCTTGCTTCCATTTAACTCAGTGGCAAATCTGCTGACTTTACTGTTAGCCAGATGGGGCTTTTTGTTTGTCCCAGAACTTAGAAGACGTTTTGGTCCTAATTCTCATCAATTTTCATAGGAGTTAGGCATATACATACTTCTGTGGGGCCAGGCCTGTGTCTTTTCAATTTGCTTGTTCCTTACACAAATAGAGGTGATTCAATTACCCCTCAGACTGGGCAAACTCATTAGCCCAATTACCACTAATAGCCTCCTACACATACGTTACTGGCAATCTCTGCAGTGATGCCATTGACTGAATGGAGATATCTGAAGGCCTTGCCAAACCTTGGATTACTTTTTAATGTGGCTTCCAGAGGTGGTAGCTGTAGAAAAGCTACATATGTACATGAGGCTGCAAACAGGGAAGAAGGGAGGGACTTCTCTGCTTTCTTGTCATGGTTTGGATTTACTTGTTTCTCATTGTGGACCTGGGGCTGTTGTGAGCCGTGAATCCCATGGGGTCATTTGTAGTAAGTCTAGGACCTGTGGCCTGCACTTCTGTGGCAAATGCCATCATACACACCCTACTACTTTGCCCTCTGGTAAGGAGGAAGGCTGTTATATATTTAATATGTGGACCTAGGAGGCCTTGGGCTGAATCCTCACGTGAATGCTCTTTGCAGTCTCAGGCAAGTCTGCATCCCCCACTTTTCATGTTTCCCCACCTGGAAGGCAGAGCTAATGTGAAAACATGTGAAACAGTCGTTTCCCAACTGCCTGCAGACAGATTTTTGGGAGCTCTATGGTTAAGGTGTATGGGAAGGGGCAGAGGATTATTAACATTTGCATCTGGCCCCCGCTCAGGATGAACCCTGTATGTGCTCCACATGGCAGGCAGGGACACCTATTACTAAAAAACACTGTGGTGCAAATATTCCTGTAGGCACAGTGCCTTGTTGTGATGGGTGACTTGGCCAGGGACTCTGTGCCTGAAGAGTCTGCAGAACGCTCAGCTGCCTCGAGTTTAGTGGCCATCCTAAAGCTGTGCTGCGGGGGCTGTGAGCCTCTTCTTATCTGCTTTGGTGTTGCACTGGGATCCCAGTTTGATTTCCTTTCTCTTGCTCATTTCCTCCCACTTGCAGATGTGGGTTTGCAGCACTGTGGTGATCCCTCCTCTAGTCACAGGACTTCCTCAACTGAGGCATCATGATGGGGCTGCAACAGGAATGGACGTGACCAGGGCCTTCAGCCTGGCAGTTCCCAGTGTCCTGATCACACATTAGAGTACAGAAGGGGCTCTGGTCGCTTCTCCTTCAAGCTGCTCACTAGATGCAGGCTTTCATGATAAAAGAAAGCAGCCCATTAATTGTGCTGGTGGAGGAGGTGCTAACTGTGGTATCTGGGACCTGGCTTTCCATTCACAGTCCCCACTGGGACCAAATAACCTGGCAGGAATTATCCCTTACTCTCACACATACGCACGTATACCCTAGCCATGGGTTTAACTCTCTAATATCTAATGCTATTAACCTGCCCTGAACTAATCTACCTTCTTCAAGTGAACTGTGTGCGAAAGTGTCCTTGTTTAAACCAGGCTACAGAGCTGTCACGAGTAGGAATGGAGGTTGGGTGGGAGCAAAACTGAGAAGGAAGACCACATACAGCCTGTCTGGGATTGTGTTGGTATGCCACTGTCTCTTAGGTAGGCTGGAGTCTGGCCCTGTATCTCTTTTTTCCTCTTGCTGAACTCACTGAGGGTGTAATTTTTGTCAGCTTCCTAATGATGTTAAGTAACCCAGGCTTATGTGACAGTTGGGTGCAGTTGGGCTGGTTTTCCCCATTGAATACATAAATACGTTTGCTGCCCCGTCTGTCTACTGGAGTTGGGGTATCTGTGTGAAAAAAGAGGCAATTAAAGCCCCATCTAGGGGGCTGTAGCCACATTGCCAGGACCGGTACGCTGTGCCTGCGGGCCATGGGAGATGTGCAGTAGCTCGCAGCATGGGTGAAGCACAGAGACTCTTCTCCCACAGTTGACCCTACGGCAGACGTGTCTCAATGGCGCTTCCATGCGCATAAGGGCAGTGTTGCGAGGTGCTTCAGGGAGGTGTTTGTTTTCATGTGGCCATCACTTGTTTGTGTGTGGGTATTTAGTTTTTTTCTGTGGAAAAGCAGGTTTTCATCGTTGGTCTTCTCAGTGTCTCCAACAAACTGAACTGAGTCCTGCAAAGAGGGACTGGTAGGTGGGTGGTAGGTGGACTGTATGGTTTGCTGGGAAAAGAAGGTACAAGATTTGAAGGGTAAGGGGGTGGGAGGTTAAACCCATGGGTGTCTTTGCTGGGTATTCTTCTGTGCGCCCTCTCTCCTGATGTGTCAGTGGTGTGTGGGAGAAACAAGGAGCTTAGACTGTGCCCTGTTCCTGCCTGCTAACCAGCTCTACCCTGTGTGTTTCTCATTAGGAACGGATTACCCACTGACAAACCAGCTGTCAGCGAAGACGTAAATATTTACCAGAAGTATATTGCCAGGTAGGCAAAACTCTTGGCTTTCTTGGGGAGAGGGCTGGAAGTAAGAGGGTGGAGTGGTGGTGGGAGAGATCAAGTCTTGTCCATCTGGATCAAGTGTTTAAACCAGTCATTGGCACTTCCATTTCCCTCTGGCATCTGTACTTGCTCTGTTCCCCTGCTTGGGAGAGCAGTAGCTGTGAGAGGTGTACAAGCATGCCAAGAGCATGTTCAGCTCCCCAGAGCTGTTAGACTTTGTGACAAATAGTGGAAAAATGTTTCACTGGAGAAGCCCAGGATTTAAATGGGAGCGCTGTCTCTTGACTGTCATTCTTTCTGTCCATTGCTGTGCTGTCTCCAGCCTTTTTTCCCCTACCATGTCCAGTGCCTGCAGGAGGCAAGCAGAAAACATCTTATGTCTGAGAATCTAGGCTGGAGGAATTCACAAGTGACTCAACTTCAGGCAGGTCTTGGCATCAATGTGGGATGTCTATCCTAGAACATTTTGCAGCTCATTTATATGAGAAACCCTCACTGAATAAGGCGCGGACTAGGGCACCTTATCACAGCTCTGGGCAAGCTTAGGTCAGGAATGAGCAATGCTGAGAGGGAGCCCAGGGTTGTTGTGGTGAGACTCACTTTCAGTGAGTAATGCCATGAGAGCCAGAGGGACAGAGGAGATTATTGCATAAGACTGCCTGGTTTATTAGCTCACGGTGTAAAGGGTCCATCAGCCTTTGCCCCTGGCCTGTTCAATCCTCCGGCTGTACTGTGAGGAAGCTCACTATGAAAGCCCCTCGTATACAGAAAGACACCAGTCCAGGAAGCAAGCAAACGCTTCTCTCCAGAAATAAAACTGAAGGGGTTGTTCCCACCAGCACTTGGGCACTTATTAACAAGGGAAATGTGTACTGTGCTTTCCCACCTTGCCAGAGTCTACAGAGAGTCTCTCTCTGGGAGGTGGTCAGCTGGTAGGAAGGTGCAAGGGAAGATCTTGGCACATCAGCAGGGGAAAAGGGTGGGTACAGTGCTCTCCCTAGCTGGAGAGTGGAATGAGAGGTGATTTCCCTTCTGTCCCTTTTGCCCAAATCCCTGATGTAGGAGAAGGGAGCAGAAGACCACATGGGAAGAGAGGACAGTTGCACCACCACATGCAGCTCCTCAAGCAGCAATGCCTCTAGCACATGTGGCAACTCACTGTGTCCTGGGAGAGTACAGGAATGAATGAAAGCAGGGGTTTAAGCCCATCTTTGCATGGGGCAGAAGGAGCAGCACCCTTTTATTGCTGAGATTGCAGGAATCACAGAGGTTGTAGTGAGAGAGGAGATGCCACCCTTTCTGTCCCCAGTTTCCCTCTCAAGCAGAGAACTGTATAAACACTTCACCCACATCCACTCTTTGTAGCACTCTGCAAGCCCCTTCCCCTGGGTCAGGCAGGTAACTGAGGGAGGCTTGTCAGATAGCTAAGGGACACCACATCCTGCTTAAAAAGCTCCGCAAGCCGCCCGTTGGCAGCACAGCCACTTCCCTTCAATTTACACACAATTTTAAAAACAGTTTAAAGCCTTAAAATCAAGGGGTGAGGGGAGAGAGACACGACACTCTATGTCTGTACTGCATAATTAGCTTAATGAGTTTGCCAAAGCCACTGCCAAAAGCTGCCCAGGGATAATCCATTCTCTCACACAACAAAACAAAACCTCTTACTTAGCTAGTTTGGGTTGGGTTGTTTTCCCCCCCTGTATATTTATAATTAAAAAAAAAAAAAAAGACCACAGAAAAAATTATTATTATTATTATTAGTGCCTCAGCAGATGGTGCTTCTGGCAGCACTTGCTTAAATATTTATTTCTGTGTGGGTTTCCTCCCCCCTTGTAATTGGGGTGGGTTTTTTTTTCTTCCTTCTTTCACATCATCGTTACAGGGTAATGAGTCTGTAAACACTCTCTAAGCATGCTGACTTCTTTATTTATTATTTTTATTATTATTTATTTATCTTGGTTTTTCTTTCTAACTCTTGCCAGATCAAGACTAGTTCTTTCTGGCCAAAAAAAAAAAAAAAAAATTGCCCGATTAAATGAAGAGAAGGGGGGGGGGTAATACTTGTGAAAAGGAATCTATGTGCCTGTATGGACAATTTAGGAGTTTGGATTTGCGTATCAGTGTGATTAAATGGTCTGTGAGTTTGCTTGTTTCAGGTGTGTGTATTTGTGTCTGATCGTGTATCTGATCATATGCATGGAAATTGTGGGTACGTTCATGTAAATTAAGAGGGGTGTTGATGTACCTTAGAGTATGTGCATGTAAATGTGCGCGCGTGTCTGCGTGTAAGTAAGTGTGTGGTGTGTAAGCTTTCCTGTTATGAAAAAGCTAAACAGATGCTGTGCTTTAAAAATTAATAGCTTTGAACTGTTTCAAGTGTCAGAAGAAACACAGGATAAATATAACCCTTTAGGAGCCTAACCTTACAGACTGAAAGAGCAGAATTTCCCCTTTGTGCTGTGTTTGCTGCTTCCCTCCTTCCCCAAGCACACAGTTTGGTAGAACACTTGCCTCTCCCTTCCTGCGCTGTAGACACCACACATACAACACCTTTCCGTGGCACGTGGAAGGGAGGGTAGGAGTTTGAAGTGCTAGAGTGCTTGTTTAGCTGTTGCTTTTAAAGCTGAGCCCGTGAGTTACTCCTGCTAGGATGCTTTAAGTAATTCATCCCATACAGTCAGATCTCTGTGGTGTCTGGCCCTTCTTTACTGCAGTTGGCATCTCTGGTCGTTTTGAATCCTTACTTTTGATAATATTTTGGACTGCTTTGCTTCAAAGGTGTATATTTGTCAGCAAGGTCTTCCTCTTCTCTCTGCCTGGCCTGCACTCCGTGGTTCTCCAGCCGTGCACACCCCTTTACTCTCCCTTCCCCATCTCATCAGTGGAATAGGGAGGAAGCTTTCCACAGAGCCATTTCTTCCCTTTAAAGCTGCTGGTGGTGCTGCTGCTGACATAAAGCCCTGGACTAGCAGGACCAGTTGGTTCAATCTGCTGCCGAGCTGCATGTACCTGGTTAATGCCATGGTGACTCAGGCTGCTGCCTGTGCCCTGTACTAGCCTTACAGTTGCCCAGGCGTTGAGCAGGAATCGCTTCCACTGCTTTCAGTTCCACACCTTTGTTTGTGCAGCCAGCCTTGCCGTTTGCCTTGTGGTTTGTTTCTTCTCCGCTGCTGAGGTTTGTTCCAGTTTCTCAATCACTTGTTCTGACGTGATCCTGATTTCCTGCAGTATTTCTTCTCCTTCCCCAGGGAAAGGCATGTCTGCTCCTGGCATCTGTCCCTGTCTCCCTTTGTGAATGCTGAGGCAAAGAAGTCATTTAATTTTTTAGCAATGTCTATCTTTTCTGTCAATTAAGTCCCTTTTCCATCTCCTAGAGGCCCTGCTGTCTCCACAGTTGACCTCCTCTTCCTTACTGTGCTTCAGAAATGCCTTATTTAGTACTGCTTTTCATCCTGACTTTTTCTATCCTGTAGCTTAGCGTTACCTCACCTTATGATGATCCATAATCTTCCCTGCCCCGTTCCTTGATTGCCCCAGGACAGCCTCACTCCTCTCATTTTTTCCTTTTTACCCGTTGCCCGCCCTTCTTTCTTTCCCATGCCCTTTATCATACGCACTCCTGCTGTGCTTAGTACTAAGTGACGTGAGGAACCTTTGAGGAACCTTTGAGCAGATGGTACTTTATCTTTGAATGTTTCCCCTCTGAGTCCCCTTCTCTCCACTGCTTTTCCCTTTCAAGCTCTTCAGCTTTTCCAGGGTCCTCTAGTATATACATCAGAGAGTTCATTGCACTGATTAGCCTGTTACTGGATCTCGTCCCCTTTTGCCAATTACCAATGTGTCTATCTGTCAATACATTCTATGTACTGTCTGTTTGTATGTAGATATTATAAGGCCTTTCTGTTTTTTTTTCCACCCTGTATGTCAGGAGTTTCCAAATTTGCTGTGTGGAATGCTCAGTGGTGGCCTGCAGAACTGGATTAGGTGCATGTTGTTGGCTCTTGCTTCTTGTGTCCTACTTTTAATTGCACTCAAAGGCAGGCTGAAAACCCTGTTCTTTTGCATTGCACTATTTTTTGTTGTGAACAAATACTGTATCCACATGGAAAATAATGATTAGCAGGGCTGTCGTGCATGGGAGATGTGCACACAAGGTCGAGATATCTGCCTTCGTTCTGTTTTTGTTGATCCATCTCACCTATCTTTCCATGGATCTGTCCATCTTATTGAAAGTTCCTGTATAATCTTGCCATGATCATCTTCAATCTGTGTGGCTTACCATCTAATCCACTGGTTTGCAATCTTCTCTGTAGTGTGACACCATACTGTGATTAAAAAAAAGTCTTGAGACATACTCGTAAAAACAAATGAATGCCTGAGCTTTTCTGAGGTCCTACTAGATGGGCGTATACCTAAAATTTAGAATCCATATTTGACCGATGTTTATTTGTCTGCTTCTGGCATCGGAGATTTCTGAAACTCACTGCAGTATCTAAACTCACACATGAGAATTTTAGAATTGTATGGTATTTAATTCAAGGAACCTTCCTTACTCTTCCCCAAGTAAGCAAAGTAGATAATGGAGATGAATTTCAAAGGGAAAGACAGACAGATCAGGGATGTACAAGACCTGAATGATCCTGCTCAAGAAGCACCTTTAAATAGTGGCAAATAAGAAAAGGCGGGAGGGTCACAATCCTTGGAGGGGATCAAGGAGATGAGGTTTAATGCCATAAACATGTGGAATGAAAGCAGGAGTGGGACTGACTTTATTTGTACCTTGCTTATAGGCGCTACTGTCAGGACACTGTTTCATTCTCTCTCCGTTTCTTCTGTCCTCCTTTCATGTTTGCAGGTTCTCTGGCAGTCAGCACTGTGGACATATACACTGTGCATACCAGTATCGAGAACATTACCACTGCCTTGACCCAGAGTGCAACTACCAGGTAAAAGAATGGTAAAAAGTTACCAGCACAGTTGCCTGAATGTAGAGGGGTACAACCTAGGGGAGATGCGTGTCCACCTGTGCTTTCCTCCCCCACGCACGCACATGCCTCTTCACTTTTCTGCTCTGAAAGAGGGCAAGATATATTTTGAACTTACTAGAATCCTATTTTGTTCCCATTTAACCCAATCTAACACCATTTAACCAAGCCCAGACCACTGTAATGAAGAGCAGAATATAGATCAGCTCAAGTCAGTGGGAACTACTCCAGATTTACATCAGTGAAACCAAGAGGATAAATTCTGCTGTGTTACAAATTGTGCCTGAAACTAGATGCTGATCGTCTGTCTCTTCCCCTCCTGCTGCCCAAGTGACATTGTAGCAGCAGTATCTGCAACAAAACACCCAATAAGACCAGCAGCAGTCCAGGATTTGTGGGGAAAGCGTGGGGGCAGGAGCATGTGCGATGCTGTAATTACTGGGAGAACTGCCAGGGTAGCAACGTCAAGCCAGCCGAGTCACGTGCTGTGTTTGTTTACCCTGTCTGTCTCTTCCCCTCCTGCTGCCCAAGTGACATTGTAGCAGCAGTATCTGCAACAAAACACCCAATAAGACCAGCAGCAGTCCAGGATTTGTGGGGAAAGCGTGGGGGCAGGAGCATGTGCGATGCTGTAATTACTGGGAGAACTGCCAGGGTAGCAACGTCAAGCCAGCCGAGTCACGTGCTGTGTTTGTTTACCCTCTTCCCAGGTCTGTGAGTTTGACACTGCCATTTCTGTGGTCAGGCTGCGTGTGTCTAAGTGGGAATCCCAGAGTTTGCCTCTACTGTGCATCAGACACAACTTCAGCTCTACCCCAGGAGACCTTTGGGTCTCAAAGGAATGAGTCTGACCACAGCATAGGAAGTTGATCTGGATCTGCTAAGCTTGACTGTGGGTTTCTATTGATCAAAGGAGAGTTTGTCTCTGGGATGCATGTAGTGGTCCTCCTAGCCCAGCATTTGGTAACCGAGATGAGTCTGTCCCAACTGTGACATGGATATCTCTGCACCAGAAAGAGAGAAACACAAAGGATAGAAAGACAGAAAAACCTATTATTATGATTGGCCTCATGATTATTTCCTAAGGAGTCTGGAAACTGCTTGCAAAGGAGCTGTCTGGTCTCGCAGGGAATAAGGATTTAGGCTGCTTTTTAAAATGCAAATTATTTTACGGCCGAGATATATTTTAGAATAAGTAACGCTCTGTAATAAGTGGGCACAAATTAACGATGATTGGCAATAGCAATCCTGTATGTACGCCCGGGGAAATCATACCTCCAGCCTCCAAGGGATTCCTGTTGAAATCTATATCCATATATTCCCGTGCCAATACCAACGAGATTGATCAGGATTGATATTATAGGAGGAAGGAGTGGAAGCGATAATCATTTGTTTCCTATGAGGGAGACTAGAAAAGTTGTTAAACATTAGAATACAGGCCTTTTCAATTACTCCTCAAAATAAATGGATATTGATTTCTTTTAAAAAAAATCAGATTTACTTTCCCACCTTCACTGTTAAATATTGATGTCTGTGGGAAATAGAAATGAAAAGCTTCATTTTAAAGGCACTTAGCCTGCTCTGACAGTGGGGTACCCCTTCATTACTTCAAGCAGGTAGAGGATGAAAAGGATATGCTGGTCATACAGACTTAGCTCTAAGCTCTACTACCATCTTTTTCTGTGACTGGAAGAAAGTTCTGTGTCCTAACAGAGCCGTCTTACCTTGTAGGGGAGGCAGAAGACTTAAAATGGGAAGATACTATAAAAGACCAGAGTGTTTTTCTCAGTTTCTAGTCTGACATGAATGTGGCAGCCAGTGTCTTGCTAACCACTACAGTGAGTGATTTGGAAGCTTGGATTACTCTCTTGTAGGCTGTTTAGTTCACTGGTTTTCTTTCTAACTATAGCAGTTCTTGAGATAGTAGCAGCTAAAATTACATTAGAAGAATTGCAGTCTTAAAGCTGCAGGGAGCATATTCTGGACATCACCCCAGTGTCATGTTTACTCTACAACTTTTCCTGTGTAGATACCTTCCCTTTACCAAGAAGATACATGCACACAATTCCTCTTTAATCTGACTCTCTTGGGGTGATTACTGCTGAGCTTTAAACTCCTGGTACCATAAGTTTATTAACAACAACAACAAAAAAATACCCTGCCCCCAGGATTACTCACCCGCTCCCATCACGTGTGTCTCACTGTCTGTCTCTGTATCTCTCCAGAGATTCACTAGTAAACAGGATGTGATTCGGCATTACAACATGCACAAGAAACGTGATAATTCCCTCCAGCACGGCTTCATGCGCTTCAGCCCCTTGGATGACTGTAGCGTGTACTATCATGGCTGCCACCTGAACGGGAAAAGCACACACTACCACTGCATGCAGGTAACAGCTGGACTGGGGAATAGGTGGTAGCACACGAGGCAAATGAAGAGCCATCGTTTGAGCTGTGTCCTTTTTGGGGTGGACTGAAAGGATTCTTGAGTTCAGGCAGCCCAGCACTTCCTTGTTAGGAAGGGGCTGTCCCCCAGCAAGGGGCTGTCCTGAGGCAAAGGGGTGACATTCATAGCCTCTCTTGCTCACTTCTGATTCAAGCACCTCTTTGAAGAGTCTGTGTCCTGCCCTCACTGCACTTGCCTTGCCAAGTGTTGGGAAGGGCAAAGGGAAGCACCATTCTCTGTTTTTAGAAGCCTTGTGCATGCAGTGAGGCAAAGCAGGTCTCAAGGTTTTCTCACACTCTTGGAGTTTACTTGTTCAAACAAGTCCCGTTCTCTGACATTCAGGGACCTCTCTGCGATACCACTGCACTGCCTCTATCCAAATCTGATCTGTCACTCCCTTGAAATCAGACTTTTCTGTGACACATCTGCCCTTTAACACTGGGTTAATTTCCTCCATAATCAATTTCTAAAGTAATTAAACTTTAATGTCACATATCGAGACTTAACACCCCTGGTTCTCCATCTCCTTCACCAGTGGTACTGGAGTTTACTTGTCTGTGGTGTTGGCTGGGAGCTTTGTTTCAAGAGCCAGCCAGGCTTCAACAGCAGCATAACCAGAACCGGCGTAGATGTAACTGTGACGCCTTTACTGTTTTTTAGACACGGACACACCAGATTGTTAGGGTCTTAGCCTGATCGTTCTTCAGATTAGAGGGTTTGATATGTACTTGTTCAGAATTGTGGTCTAAACCATTGCCACGAGAATGTGCTGTAGTTACAAACAACAATCAGGCAACCCTTGGTGAAAGCTTTTCTGTTCTGAAAACTTGGGTCTCACTTCCTGCCCTATCCCAACAGTTTAAGACCCCAGTTAAAGTCACAAGGCCTTAATCACATGCTTAAATGCTTTGCTGGGATAGACTTCAGCATATGTTTAACTTGAAGTCAGGTAGGCTTTCTGAAGTCAGTGGGGCTTAAGCACATACTTAAATGTTAGGCATGCACTCAAGTACTGTCCTGAATAGGGGTTGGTTTAAGCATGTGCTTACAACGTTTGATAAATTGGGAACTTCATGTGACTTTCTTTTGAGGACATTTTCTGTTATGCTTCCATAATATTGATTGTTTAGTTTCTTCAGTTGACCAGGAGGGGATTTGTTTAATTTTTTTTTTAGAGTATGAGGAGTGTTTCACAGCTTTAAGTCACTCCGAGTTAGAGACCCTCGTTTACACAACTATATATGGGTAATTCCATCCTGTGCCCACTGTCTTCCAGTAAAATAATGCCCATGTAAGCAGTGTCTTACAGGCAAGGTGTCTGAATATAAACTCCCAATTAAAGAAAATACTGCTTAAATGGCAGAATTTGTGCCATCCATCTCACGCCTTTTTTTTTTTCTCTTTATGTCCATAATTGGTGGGGATAAAATTCAGTTAGTTGTTTATATAAACTGACATTTTTTTAGGCTTTAGCACCAAGAGCTGCATTGCAAATTATTCCTAAGGAGGTTTTTGTTTAATTCTTTTTTTTAATGCCATGCAGGGTCTGTCTTTTTTCAAGGTGTCAGTGCAGAGAAAGAGAGGCTCTTTTATATTGGAAATAGCTGGAGATCCTTTTTATTTTTTTTTCTGGGTATTTGTCATGGGTTTTGTTATTGCCTGTTTGAATCAACCTGGGCTGAACTAAGAGGTGGTGTTTTCGTTCTCTTCACTTCTGAGATGGTGCAGGCATTGGCACACGTTGTGCTAGAGAAGAACAGAAAAAAAAAAATCCTCCCTCAGCAGGGCTGAGGACATTTTCAGATTCCAGTGTTTTTTTACTCAATATGGCAAAGTTGCCCGCTTTACCCGGAGGAAGGCAGGTTTTCAGCATTCCGTCCTTGTCACACCATTCCCATTTGCTGCACGAGTTTAAAATTATTGAAGTGGTAGTCTTGAACAGTGACGGGAAAAAAAGTCACCAGTTTGCTAAGATCAGCTGAACATAGGGTTTATGCTGTGCTAGAATGAAACCCATATAGTACAAGCTCAAAAGATTGGCCTCATGTTGCACCACTCTGCCTTACCTCCCAGAAGCACTAAAGAGGTAAATAACTCATTCCCACTCAATTTTGTATTCCCCATATAGATGACAGTCCTGCTTCATTCCATGTCGCTCCAAGACAACAAAAAGTAATGGCATCTGTCAGTGTTCTTTTCTCCTTAAGAGCACGAACCCTGCTTACTGCCTCCCTAAGCAGGCATGATTATCTGTAGCTGGTCTTTTATCCCTTTGCATCCTCCCGTTTTTTCTTCCTGTTTCATGCCCAGAGAGTTGGGTTTTTTTCACAACTGCTCTATCAGTCTTTAGATTGGGAATTAAAGTGATGACTTAATACTCCTAGGTGAAGTGCACAAACGGAACTATTAAATGTGTGTGTGCTGCTCATATGTTTATTATTGCTGGTAATAATGGTAGGCTGTTAAAACACTGTGCTGATGACTCCCTGTTTTGGCCTGGGGTAGGTGGGTTGTAACAAGGTCTATACAAGCACCTCTGACGTGATGACCCATGAGAACTTTCACAAGAAGAACACGCAGCTCATCAACGATGGGTTTCAGCGGTTCCGTGCCACGGAGGACTGCGGCACTGTGGAATGCCAGTTCTATGGGCAGAAAACCACTCACTTTCACTGCAGGTGAGACAGCAGGGAAGGGGAGAAATCCTGCCTCAGAGTTGCGTGATCTGTTTGCTTCCTTCTGCCAAGTCATAAATTGAAGCGTATACACAGGGACTTGATTTTCCCTGCTGTGACCTTCTCAGTACTGCTCTTGAGAGAACTCATGCTGCAGGGCAGATGTGATTTCCAGGATCTCGCCACAGACCACTCTGAAGGCAGGAATGTGATCTGAGGTGATCTGGGGAAAGTGTACCCACTAGAAAATACATCCTAAAATCATTTGGGAAAGAGATCACAGTGCTCTTCAGATTTTGACTGAAGTAGACCATTAATATACTGCTAATGGCACTTCCATGCTAGAGTTCTCTCCAGCCCAGCAGTCAGCCAGCTCATCCCTTTCAGGGCCAGACTCTGCCTTCTGTACACAAATGCTCTTCTATTGATTTCTCACGTTCTCAGGAAGAGTAGGAAAGCACAGTTTGTACCTTAGTCCCCTTTAGTTGCTGTTTTGGTTGGATCTTCTAGTCGTGGGTGCCTGCATCCCCATGTTATTGTGGCAGTTCCTCAGAGTGGAGTGAGCTTCCCAGCTCTCTCACATGGCAGCATTTTTGCTTGCCTTGGTGTCATGGGTTAATCCGCATAAAGCGCCTCAACCCCTTTGCAGCCAGGGCCATTGTCTCATACTGGCCCTGGTCCTTATCCCAGAGGGAGGCAGGTGACAGCAGTTGCGTTGTGTCCCTAGCCCACACAGCCAACCACCCTCTCCTCCTCGATGCCCTTGCAGGCGACCTGGGTGTACATTCACCTTCAAGAACAAGTGTGACATTGAGAAGCACAAGAGCTACCACATCAAAGATGATGCCTATGCCAAGGACGGCTTCAAGAAGTTCTACAAGTATGAGGAATGCAAGTATGAGGGCTGTGTCTACAGCAAGGCCACCAACCACTTCCACTGCATAAGGGCAGGCTGTGGCTTCACCTTCACCTCCACCAGCCAGATGACCTCCCATAAACGCAAACATGAGCGCCGGCACATCCGGAGCTCAGGAGTGCTGGGCCTGCCTGCCTCTCTCCTGGGGTCCAAGGATAATGAGCAAGAGGAGTCCAGTAATGATGACCTTATTGACTTCTCCGCTATGAGCTCGAAGAACTCCAGCCTGAGTGCCTCCCCCACCAGTCAACAGTCTTCCGTTTCTCTCATAGTCCCAGCTGCACCCTCCTCTGCTGCTGAGCTTGCTTCCTCACAGGCCAGCAAGTCTGCCAACAGCATGACACCAGCCACCAAGATCTCTGGCCTGCTCTCCCAGGCTCTTCCCAGCAATATACCCTTGGCCCTGGCACTCTCCAACTCAGCACTTCCTGGAACAGCTGGATCCTTCTTCCCCATCATCCCCAGTCGGGTCTCTACACCACTTCCTGCCAGCTCAGCTAACCTGATGACTGCTGGTTCTTCTGGCACCAATCCAACATCATCTGCTCCTACGGATTCCTCATCCCAGGCCATTTCAGGATCTGGTGAGCCAGCAGCTACTTCTTCTCCAGCTCCAGCGGCATCTATAATGGAAAGGATCTCTGCTAGCAAGGGATTAATCTCTCCTATGATGGCCAGGCTGGCAGCAGCTGCACTCAAGCCTTCTGTGGCACTTGAAGCAGGTGAGTTACCCTCATCAGTTGTGCTAGTGGTGGGAGGAAGAACAGTGCCTGATGGCTTGGAGAGGAGTGAATGGGAAGCCACCCAGTTGTCCATGGGACTGGAGGTGGGGAGGAGGTAGTAAAGGAACATAAATGGGAGAAAAATTTGGTCGTGTCCAGTTAACCCTTGAAGAGGGCAGTCTTGGCATGGTTTGCTGTGGAGCCTGGCTGTACCCACGTGGCCAGAAGAGAGGCAGGAAACGCAGCTTTGCCCACAAACGCAGTAGGCTCCTACCAGATCTGAAGGAAGAGTGTTGCCATGTGTATTACCTAGTTTGCTGTAGGCTGAAAAGAGAGAGGCACTGTATTAAAAATGGAAATGAAGTAAAAGCTTGGCCAATATTTGCAGGCCATACAGCAGCGTAAGGCGTCTTCTGCAGACTGTGTCGAGTTTTGGCTGGGCCTAGCTGTTGATCCTGTAGCCAAACAATTGCCAATTGTTTTTCTGATCTGGGGGGTTGGTTCTGTGCTCCAGCTCTGTTGTGCCAGCTGTGGGTTTGGAGGTAGTGTTGATACAGGCAACAAACTGGACCTTTCTCCCCTTCAGTTCTTGCAAGCTGTGCTTCTCAGCCCAGCTCCCTGAGCTGCAAGGGACAGCGGCACCGTGAGAGGGGTAAAAGATGGGAATGAGAAGTCCCCTGGGGCAGCCCGGAGCTCTTCCTACCTTCTCCTAGACCTGGGGCAGGTAGTTGCCTGTGCCCAGCCCTGCCAGCAGGGACGTGGGGCTCCCTCCAGAGCACAGGGTGCCTCCACAACCTCCTGTGAACATGGTGGGCAGCGAGGGGTCGTGGAGGGGAGGCTCTGCCTGGCAGCACCCTGTGGCAGGGTGCCCCACAGCCTCCTTCCCCGGGGCGTGGAAAGGCCAGAGCGGGCTGCTGGCCCGTGGGTACGTGAGTGCTGCCGATGTTCCCTTCTACCCAAGAGCAAACGAGGGAGTAGGACGAAATGATCTGATTAAAGAGGGAGGGGAACTTTCACATACTTTTAAAATTATTATTTGAAAAATTGTTTCCTAAAGCAGAGAAAGGTCATTGAGGGAACTATTTTCCTTTATTTTTTAATAAAATGCCACTTGCTGTCTGCGAAGCAGCTCGCCGTCAGCTGTACTGCCGGAGGGTAAATTAATATTTTAGTCACTTGGGGATTGTGGAAAAAAGCTCTGCAGACATGTTCCTGTCAGCAACTTTTTTTCCCTCCTTTTTTCTTTGCTGTTCTTCCTAATTTTTTTTCTTTAATTTGTTCTCCTGTTTTCCCCCCTTTCCTCTTTTTTCTCGTCCTTTAATTTGAATTTTTCTTTCATGGGGTCAGCACTAAACCTCCTCCCAAAAAAAAAGAATTCCCCCTTTTTGTGGGGACAACGTGATGGCGGTGGCAAGAGGTCGTGCAGTTTGAACCAATCCCATTGGCTGTCACCTTCGATAGCCCCGACGGGGCAGATGCTCCTGCTGGGCACGCGCAGTGGCGGGCCATCGCTGTCGCTACGGCAACGCTGGGATTGGGGACGAGAAAGGGGGCTTGACTAGCAGTCGAAAGCTGCCACATTGCCTCAGCATTAACAGAGTCTTTAATAAACGCTTAAGAGGCAGCCCTGCAAATTAGTTATGACAGTTTGTGCAGAGAATCAGGTCTCCCCCACGCTCCTTCCGCCCTTCTCCTTTAAAGGGCCCATAGCCTGGACAACTTTGACATAATTTTGCAATAATTATCACTTGAAGAATTTCCACGCTGGAGTGGACGTCAGAACCCATCATGTCAGCCTGGCAATAAACGCTGACCAGCAATCCCAGCACTTCCTCCCCCCACACTTTTTCTTTGCTTTTTCCATTTGTGCACTGGTGCTAGTGGTTTAACTTACATATTTGCCACTGTAACCTCATTTTAGACCTACATTTTTAATTTAATTTTTGCATTTAATTTCGGTGTCTTTCTCAAGCAGGGAATGGACAACCAGCAGCTCCTGGACGGTTCAATCCAGTTCAGGTGAAGCAGGAACCTGTGGAGGCCATGGGATCGTCATCTGCCACCAGTCAGGACTCCTTGCAGGAGCACAGCTTGGACCTGAGCGTCAAGGATCATGGGTGAGAGAAGTGCGCAGGCAGGCACGCTTAGCTCTTTCCAGCATCAAGCTCTGAGAAATTTCCGTACCTGTAATATGAGAGGACGCAACATGTTGGTGAAAGGCAATTTCACAGTGGCTGAGTTGGACGCCCCCAAACTGGAGGCAGGGAGGCTCTCTACTCCCCCTCAAGTGTATGTTCTCCAGACCTTTTTTTGGGCTCACAAGCACCTACTGACTCTTTGACGAGCCCCACTTCTTGTGCTCCCCTCTGAAAAACAAGCCGCTGGCAAAGCTCCTTCTTTTTCCTGCTGTTGTCATCAAGAGCTGACCGAAGGCTGCTCCAGTGCCACACTTCACACTTTTAGCAGGAGGATTTGCACTGATGTAATAGGGCATTGAATCAGGTCTAAGAGAGGCACCTTCCAGAGAAATTGGACACACAAAACAATCGGGTGTCAGGCTAACTCTGCTCTGGGTCTGGCATGTGGTAATCTATAGTTACAGTGATGCATCTTTGCACTTGCGCAGATGTCAATGCACCTATCTCAAAGCATGTGTCCTACTTGTCCAGCATCTCTACTGAGAACAGGAGTGTTTGGGGATTGTCCTATGTGGAAAAACTGCAAAGGAACTGATACTGGGGATAAGTGAGCCTGCTCCACTTTGACCTTTGTATACATTCCTTTCCATACTTTATTTAAACAAGCCTCAATTTGGGACCCCAGCACTTGTAGTCAACTAGAACTAATTACCGATGCATGTGAAATACTAAGGTTGCTTTTCAGCCTGTGTAGCTGTGGCCGTAAGGATTGTTGCCTTGCCTTCTCCTCTGCTGCCGAGGGGCCCTCTGTCCCTGGCAGTATGGGTCTCCTGTCAGCATTCCCCCTGGTTTTGTGGATGAAGGAGTAAAACATGGGGTGGGTTGTGAGTCAGCTAATAAAAAAGTGTGATGGTGTGGACACTGGAGGAAGAGGTCTGGACTGTTTAATAGCTGAAAGAACTAAATTCTGCAAACTTGGGACCCTCTTTCTCTCCATCTTGGCTATCACAAGTAAAAGAGTTTGGCCTGCCCAGGGGAGGGTGGGCATCATTCTCTTCCTCCGGATGTAGCAGGTGAGGAGTGAGGCAGCTTGAAGGGAGAAGGATTAATCTCAGTGATCACAGTCCCTGTGCACATCTTAACTAAACCCTGTTGGTTTGTGTGTTCCAGTAATGAATCAAATGGCCACACAGTCTCAGCAAATTCATCTCTTTTATCCTCGCTTATGAATAAGGTAAGAGCCATCCATCAAACGCCTTTCATTCCCCCCACCAAGAGAAATTAAAGCTGCGATGGCGGGGGGGGCGGGGGGGGAAGAGATGCGTTTGTTTTTTAATGTTTTGCCTCTAATAAGATGAGTTTGTACCATTTAAATTTTGAGACCATTTTTCATCGGGTATAATTTCAGAGCCACTGCTTACGAATTAATTTAATGAACTGGCTGAAGAAATATATTGCAGCCTCTGACACCTTTTTTT
>NW_009211716.1:0-10539 GCF_000690835.1 Fulmarus glacialis | reverse complement strand
ATTTTTTTTTTTATTTCCAGAACCTGGCAACTTCTCTCTTGCTCTCTTTTTATAGTTACTCATTTTGTTTATTTACTTAAAAACATTTTCTTTCATTGGGGGAGGGGGAGGAGAATAATTTGTTTCTGTGAAAGAGAAGAAGAAAAAAATTAGAAGTTTTGAGTCAGAATCATCAATTTCTGTCTTTCTGGTGTAAGTAATGGTGTCCAGCAGAGCCCCCTTTTCCATGTTTTATAATATTTATTTTAGATAATGCACGGTTTCTTTTTCCTTACTTTTTCCTTAAATTATACATAATCTCAAATATATATTTCCCTTTCACATGATAAATTCTACTGTACCAAGATTAATTTTGCTGTTGTATACAACTGCAGTGGAGATCAGGGCAGCCTTTGAGCCATGCTTTAATATTCTACCGTGTGATGGGTTTTACAGGCATAACTGTTGCCATCCCCTTGGCTCTGGGCGTTACATGCATCAAGGCCATATAACTCCCAAGAGAGGGCAAAGTGACTTTGCCTAGTAATCTCTCGCCTCCTTTCTCTCTTATTTCATCACTCTTTTTTCCCTGTATTGTTTAATTTTTGCGTTTATCGTTATGCCACTTTTCTCCTCCATTGGCTCTCTGCTACACTGGGGTTTTGATGTTCCCTTTTAAACTTAATTTCTTATTCGTTCCTGCGTATTGTCCCTTTAGTGATGCCAAATACGCAGCTCTTTTCTCTAGTGAGTAAATCTATTTAGTAAGTCGTCTGTCTGGGGTCCTGAGTCATTCTGAAGGCCCCAGCTTAGGGAAATTCTGTTTCAATAGATACTTCTCTTGAAAATCTCCAGGAGAATATGAGATTTAAGCATATGCTTAGAAATAGGCATTTGTGTGCAGCCCTGCATAAGATTCTTTATGTTGTGCAAAATAAGTGTAGCACAGGTACAAAACACGAGGTCTTCAGGTTTGTTCCTTTTTTAGAGAAGGAATGGGATTAACTGATGACATAAGGCAGCAAAGAATAGAGCCCACTGACTTGAAGGAGCCTATTCCAAGACTAAGGATTGCAGAATCAAGCTCAGTGTGCTCAGGAACACGTCATGCTTGCTTCTTCCTCTTGCTGCACACAATTTCTGTTCGTGGAGGAATCCTTCATTATTTGTCTAGGAAGAAGAACCCTTTACAGAAATTGAAGGCCCAGCAAACACCAATGGAAAAAGATGACCTTAATTTCTGACTCCAGCCATAAAGAGCTGCGGTCTCCACATAGCAGCAGGGGCTTTACCTTCAGGGGGCATTAAGAGAGCCTCACATAGCAAGGGTTCCTGTAGCGTATTGCAGTTTATTTAGGGGGGCTGTCAGGCTTAATTAACTGATATTTATAAAGGGCTTCAAGATCCTCAAGTGGGTGGAGTATTGGGCCCAATCCTGCATTTTATTCATGCTGTGAATTTCACTGTTGTTACTGGAGGTAACTGAGAGCACAACAAAGCGAGAGTGAGTCTGGGAAATTGTGCATTTATTCTGAAAGAAAATTTTCTCTCTAAGCACTCTTGAGGAACTTCTTTTTTCAGTCCTGCACATCATGTGCCTGGACCTCTAAACCTGTAGAATCTATTTGAAGCCTTTCACACAAGGCAAATTGTGAGTCCAAGTCTTGCTTTGTGGAGGATATGTCCATTTAGCACAGAAAGTGACACAATTTCTTTATTGAAGTTAGTATTGAAGAATTTTCCAGGAACTTAAGCACAGCCAGGATTTTTCCCCAGTTCAATGAGATTTCCCCCCTCCTAACCCCAAACATATCTGATAGTCACTTTAAAGAAGGAGACATCCTTGTGGCTGGGATGAGATGATTCTAAATAAACTAGAGCTTACCAGTTCTATCCCTAGCTCTGTACTAAGAGACCAGCATTTTGTAGGAGCTATACAGGGTTATTAATATTGAAGCCTGCACACCTTTTCCATACTCAGGGTATGTCTCTGTTCACCTCAGTTTCCCCACGTATAAAATAGACATGATGCTTCACTACTTTACACAAGAGCCATGAATATTAGATGGGCGCCCAAGTACTTTGTGATAGTTGGGTGGAGGATGCGGAAGAGTGAGGTGTTATTAAGTTTTGCTGATGTAGTTGAAGCAGCCTGTGCAGACTTCTTGTCTTCTCTCTTAATCTTTGAAGACACAGCTTTCCATGGGCAGTCCCGAGGGTATCCAGACTGGCAGTATCCATGGCTGTGTGCTGGGCTTGATGCAGTGTCTATGTTCTTGTTCCAGATGTCCAAGACCAGTGCCAGCCTTGGCAACTTGCTGAACATTAAGACAGAAGGAGATGGCAGCCAGCCTGGGGCTGGAGAGCCAACACAGTACTTGGGCAAGGCAGTGAAGGCACTTGTCCAGGAGAAGCTCTCTGAGCCATGGAAGATGTACCTGCACCGGTAAGGAGAGCATGGAACTGGGAATAGAGGAAACGGAAAATTACTTCCTTTGCAAAGTATCTGGCTCATTAGTTCACACTTGAATGCAGCGTTCTCTTGAATTTAAAGGCCTAATTCCGTGATATGCTGATCATCTTCTGGAGTCCTGGCTGGCTGCAGTAGGTGTTAATGTCCTATAAGAAATACCTGTCCACATAGAACTATTTTGCAAAGGGATCTTGAGAGCCAACTACGAGCACAGATCTTCACATAGTACTGCTAGCCTGGACTTCATCTTAGGCCTCTCTTTATATCCCCAATCTGCAAGTGCAGGGGACCCACTGCAGCTTGCTCTTAGCACTGAACTTCTGTTGGACCATGTTTAGTTATTACACACAGATCACGGGAGCCTTAAAATGCTTGCTGTGGCATTTCCTCTGATCATAGGAGTAGGCCACTGAAAAAAATGAGGGGTATAGGTATGGGAACTGGGATAGTTTCTGCTGTTTTTGTTGTAGACAAGGAGGCTTGAAAGGAAAATGGAACAGATACAAAACTCTCCCACACACAGACACATGCACATACATGCCCAGACAGACGCATGCTTTGAGCATACACAGATACACCCAGGCAGACACATACGGGTTTGTGCTCTGACACAGATAGTTGCCTCCAAATGCCTGTGGACACTTCATAAATCACAGACTTCAATGGAGAAGACTAGAAAGTCTTCTAGTCCATCTGCCCCGGCCAGTGTGAGATCCTTCCCTGCAGTCCATTTGCATTTTGTCCAGCCTAGTTTTAATTATGCCAAGCAGTGTGGCTATTTTCTTGTCTCTGAGAGCATTATTCTACCACCTAATATGTTTCACTGCCACAATTTTTTTCATGGTATGCTGCCTGAATTTCCCTTTTTGTAATTTTGTTGCAGTTCTCCTGGTTATATCCCCTCAAACCACAGCAGATAACTCATCTCCACAATTGGAGTTCACCCCCTTCAGATAGTCACAGACTTTTAGCATACCATTTAAGCAAGCTTATTTACTTCCTTTAATCTGACTTTGTAAATTAGTTCCTTCAGCCTGCTGATCGTGTTGTTGCCGTTGTCGTTCTTGCTGTTCCCTGAATGGGTGCAGAATTGGGCTGCCGTTCCTGTATACCACACCAGATATAACAAGCTTCCTGCCCCCATATATGCAGCTCACAATTGTGCTACCTTGTTTGCATCTGTACTGCATAATGTATATGTATCATGTTTACCATCCGCTGTTACACAGGATTGCTTTTAATGTTGCTCTCATGAGTCCCCTATGTATAAAAGTACACCCCTCACCCCCCAGATGTATTAGCTGTATGTTTCCAAATACGACTCTCGTATTCTGAACCTTCTCCCTTGTCTTGCCAGGCCTCTCTGTGTTATTTGTCTCCTCTTGCACTGGTGTGGCCAACTCCTCCCAGTTTAGTGTCTTCTGTGAATTTCATTAACACGCTGTTTACTCCTTCTCCTAGATTACTAATGAAGATGTTAAATAAGCTCAGACCTAACCAAAGTCATCCTTGCAGCATTCACAAGATACCTCCTCCCAGCTCAATACGTTGCTGTTTGTCATTAGCCTTTGTTTACGGTCCTTCAGCCAGTTTTCAATCCATGAGGTAGCATTCACATCCAGGCCAATTTGAATTAATTCTAAGCATATGCGAGACTGTATCAAAATGCTTTACTAAAATCCAAATATATTGCATCCCTTCATCCACTAATTTTGTAATTCTATCAAAAAAAGCAATTAAATTTGTCTGGCAAGATTTATTCTTTATAATCCTGATGCTGTTTATTGCTCATGGTTCCTTTATCCTCTAGATGTTTAATGATTTTCTCCTCCCTCTTAATATTTGTTCCATTACTTTACTGGAAGGAGAAGTTAAGACTAGAGGTATGATAATTACCAAAGATCACATGTCTTTTTTTTCCCTGAAAGAATCAGTTCCTAGATTTTTTTTTTCTTCCCAGTTTCCTAGTACCTCCCTCTTCTCTATGCCTTAAAAAACAGCAAATAGTAATGCAATCAGTTTGTGAGTTAATTTCCATTGCACTTCAGGACATACATCATCCAGACTGGCTGATTTGTGCATATTTATATTTTCCAACCAGTCCCTTTATCTGCTCTTCTAGAAGGTCTTCATTTTATCCCTAATTGTCTGCTTTGTCTTTAGTTTTCCTATCCAAAGCAAATTTTATAAGGCAGCCGTTTTTGATTCATCACCTCGCATTTTTATGAGACCTTCTTTCTAAGTACAATACCTCTTGTCCCTGATGAAACAACCCCTTTAGCTTGCAGTAACTTGGTTTCTTACCTCTTACCACAGCTTTACTTTCCTTCATCTTCTCCCTGCAAGCCCTAACTGACTGCCTATATTTTATATCCACTGACCTTCCTTCTCCAGTACAAGTTTTTTTTTCTTTTTCCTTTACCCTCAAATTGTGAAGACATCCCTCCTGGGACCACCCAGGCTGCTGTTTGTTTCTTGCTTTCCTGCTCATCAGAGCAATTGTAGTTTGTTGTATCTTAATTATGCAAGATTCCCCTGTTAAGTTTCAAATCCTTCCTGCCAGTGTTTTTTACTTGATTTCTCGATTCCCTGTGATTCTGGAGTTTCCTGAAATCACATGTATTTGTGCTACTCTTATTAAGTCTGGAGAATCTCAGGTGGATGAGCAGTGAAACCCTGCTTAGTTGTTTTTGCCCTCTTGACCATTTCCTCCGAGATGACAAGAGGCGTATCTTAGATGATGGCTTTTGCTCTGGTTTTTGCATTGCAGCATTGTTTCTTCTGTACTTCAGGGATTGTGCTTTTCAGTATTTATGCATACTAGGCTGTAATTGCTATATAGGCAACACTTCGTCTCTCCCATCTGTGTGATACCCTGTTGTTTCAAGGTGGGGGGCGGGTGGATTCTGGATCTAGATTCCCTTGAACCACCGTAGTTTCTTCCCTTTTGCTACTCCCGGTAGATTGAAACAGAAAAAAAAAAAAAGACTGGTAATGTTTCAGCAATGTCCTCTTGGTCTGGATTTCCCTTAATTTACTAACCTTTGATCGTTCCTCAGAGCCTTGGCTTTTGTACCAAGGCGCTCAAGAACACTAATGATTTTCATCTTTTGTTTCAGAGTAGTTCTGTATTTTGCTCCCACTAAAAGTGAATGGGAGTTTCACGGTCAAGTTCAATTGGAGAGAAATTAGGTTCTTGTTCTGCATGTTCAGATCTATATAACAGGCAATAATCAAGCAACAATGCCAGCAGTGCTGTTTCTGCAGCAGGACAGTGATGTTAGAAAACAGAACGGTAGTAGAGTTGAAAAACAAAGAAAATACGTCTGTTCCAACACCGCTTCTCTTCTGGGGCCTTCCATAAGATGCCTGCTTGTCTGCTTTGGCCAGGTTTGGTACCAAGGATTTCTGCGATGCACAGTGTGACTTTCTCCATAAGGTGCATTTCCATTGTGTCGTGGAGGAATGCGGTGCCCTCTTCAGCACCCTGGATGGAGCCATCAAGCATGCCAAGTAAGTAGGAGAGCGCGAGTCTTGGGAAACCTTGAGAAAACTCTACAACACGCACACTGCAGGACGAGAGAGACCTTACTGAGTAACTCTATTCAAGAGCAGGAACGTGGGCAGTCCTGAGGGCAGCAATTTGGGCATCCACATGCTTCCTGTGTAAATGTGATCAGCTAAACACTGTGTCCTCTTCAATTTTGTTTCACAATAAATGCACTCAACTTGTGAAGAAGAGGTGTCTCTCACAATGTTGGCAAGGCTGAGAATTGGACATTCGTGTTTTTCCGTAGCCTACTTGACTGACAGTGTGTTCAAGGAGACCCATATTTCTCACAGCGCACAAATACACCATGCAAAGAAATAACAAAATATGGGAGGGAGAGGATCCTGTAAACCCAACCATTGTCACAAGATACAGACTTTTTGTGGATTAGACAGCTCCTCATCACTGCAGTGTAGAAAGCATTTTACTGTTCTTTGTATTGTCATGACAAATCTCTTAAGTTTTCCCTAGCCCTTAGGTTATATGGTTTTGTTTAAGAGTTTCACATCATGTGGATGAGGATCTTGAAATGAAGCAGTCAAACTGTCCAGCCCAACAGCAACCTCCTTCTCACCTTGCCATGTTCTATATTGTAAACCCTTTATCATTTCACATCATTTTGGAAAGTAGCAGACAGCCCAGAGTTTGGTAGCCAGAACTGTAGGCTAGATAATATGGCCTATATTACAGAGGCTGTACAGGATGGTCAGAACTCTAGATGACTGTTGGGTGAAGAATGAATTTGAGATATGCTCCCACTGTTACAGTGAGGGGACTAGGAAAGGAAGGGTGGGATATTAGAAATTTTCCCTGTTGCAAATTTCTACAGAGCATAATCTGCAGTTCAAAACCACGCTAAGTTCCTTTTAAAGGCAATGGAAGGTTTGCCCGAGTAAAGAATTAATAAGGCCTTCAGCAGCTGGCCACACGACTGATTCTGAAGGGGTTTAAAGGGAAGGAGATGTTGCAGATTTTAAGACAGAAAGATCTGTTAGCACAGTTGGTCTCTGGCGTTGGATAGTTCCCTGTGGTTCACTACTACAAACTACTGGCTTCTCACAACAGCGATGGGAAGCTGCCCTCATAGGCATATTGGTCTTACTGACTGCAGCGATTCTTCCATCTCTCTGATGTCAACATGTTACTGCACCTTTCTGTCTCCACGCCCCTTAATGAATTCCCTTCTCTTCACAGTCAGTCTAGGAGGCCTCCGAATCTTTCCACGTTTGCAGAGCCTCTTTTAGGATTTAACCTCAGCTGATTTGTTTGCAGACTCCTGCCACATTCCTGTTGATGTTTAATCAAGTTACATGCAATGGTCAAGAATTTATGTCTGAATCACACTGTCTTTGCAGTTTTCACTTCCGAACTGAGGGTGGAACTGTGAAAAGTAACTCAGAGTCTCCCTTCTCAACTACTACTGAGAATAAGGCTTCACTTGCCCCTTCATCACCATCTGCTACTTCTGTCACCATGGCAAGTGCTCCTGCCCTCGACGTGCCCACTCCAAGTCCAGCTACTGTGCCCTCTGCCCCTACACTGCTCGCTTGGAAGCAGCTGGCTTCAACCATACCCCAGATGCCTCAGATCCCAGCATCAGTGCCTAATCTGGCAAGTTCACCCTTGGCAACGACTTCCCTGGAGAACGCCAAGCCTCAGGTCAAACCCGGATTTCTCCAGTTCCAGGAGAAGTAAGTTGTAGATGCTGCTTGCCTCCTTGTGTCCTCTCCAGCCTTGCAATCCCCTCTTTACCACTCCTCAGAGCTGTAGTACTACAGCTATATTTGCCTACTGAGAGACCTTCTGTCTAGAAAGTACTGTGGACTTTCTCTCACAGAAAATTTACTTCTATCAAGTCTTCAGTTATCCTAGGAAAAAAACCAAGATTTTTGAGTACATCTGGGAGCACTTTTAGGTATGAGTTTTGAGGAGAAAAAAGCTTGCTGACATATCACTGAAGCATTTTTTATACCTCATGAGAGGTGTACAGAAATACATGCATCTTTGCAGTATTTTTGACCCTGAAGGCTACAGAGGAAGCATAGCATCTTTAAAGTTTTCAGCATGACGCCTGACTAGCCCACCTCCAGATCTTGCTGCAAGTCTGAGACTTGCCATGAGTTTCTGTAGTTGAGCAAAAATCAGTGGGCAACTGAGTGCTCAGTCATGCAAAGGTGAGGTGTTACTGCAGCAAAGTACACAGAACAAAGAGTAGATGTTTACAGATTGCTGAAAAGGAAGCTTGCTGGATTTCTCCTAGATTTGTCCCCAGTAAGCTCTGTGGCCTTTTCCTAGGAATGCCATCTGTAACTCGGTATAATACAGCTTTTTTTTTTTTTCCTGTGAAGTCGACTGGGGCTCAGATAGTGGAGAGGTCACGAGTGCTTGGACTCTGCCTTACCAGGAGTGGGTCTCTCGGCAGCTCAAGGAATAGGGAGCAATTCTCTCTTACTTCAGATTTGTCAAAGTTTTGCTGTCCTGGCTGAACTTTTGTAAAGTGTAATGAGTCTTCTTAAGTTCTATGCCTCTGGTTTTGTAGTGTTAGTTTACAAAGTTACAAACAATGCAGGTTGTCTGGCAGAAAGTAACATAACCTCGCTGAAGTTCTTCTAAAACATTAAAAAAGTTTCACAGTGTTGCTGTAGTGATGGTGTTATTTCTGTTACATCGACAGAAAGAGGCACAGAAGTTACGTAGTTTACAGGAGAACACAGGAGTCCAAGATCAGGTTAGGCATTACAGCTTAGTTATTCAGGCTGGTGGAATATCAGTCTCTGGGTCGTATATTGACAGTCATTTGTCTGCTTTCAAAGAAGTGTGTTAACTGAGTACGTATCATTGGGTACAGTGCTTGGGATCCAAGAGATCAATGTTCAGCTACCTCCGATCTGACCCCTGTCTGTGCAGCCAGAAATCCATGGAATGGGTGGGGGGAGTAGGGTACCAAAACCATTTAGCTGATTAAACAGCCCACTGCCAATTTTGTCTAATCAGGGAAAGCCCTAGCATCTTGCAGTGTGCATGCCCAAGAGTTTCATTTCAGTTACACAAAATTGAGATGGGAAAAATCTGAATCCATTGAGGTAAGTACAGGCAGAAAGGGAGAAACAGCATCTATCCAGATCTTGAGAAACTTTAAATTGGGAGAGTGGACCTCAAAGACTACAGGACCCACCATGCATTGCTGTGTTTTAATAATCTTAATGAAGAAAGTGCATTAGCTTGGTGGAATTGCAGTAGTGTTGCCAGCATCAATTTTACTAAAGAGGAAGGTGTCTATGGGAAATCTGTAAGCCATGTTTGGAACAGAGGCTTCAGCTGGGCTCCCCTTGAATTAAATTTTGGCAAAGAAACAAATGTGTGAAATGAGTGAAGGTGATGATTGGGTTTTGGATGTATTCCAGTGATCCCTGCCTGGCAACGGACTGCAAGTACGCCAACAAATTCCACTTCCACTGTCTCTTTGGGAACTGCAAGTATGTGTGCAAAACCTCTGGCAAGGCAGAATCCCACTGCCTGGACCACATCAACCCCAACAATAATTTGGTGAATGTGCGAGACCAGTTTGCTTACTATTCGCTGCAGTGTCTCTGTCCAAACCAGGTAAGAGCAATTCAAAAGCCGTGTTCTAGCCTGACTGTGTGTGCGGGAGAAGAAGAATGGGGAAGAGCAAGTAGACTACCCAATAGGAAGTGAGGCTGTGTTTCATTCTGGTCTAATTACAGAACCATGGAAGGGTCTTAATTGCGTCGTCTAGGAAGATGGTTTCCATCAAATTGAAAATTGCACTGCTTTTACGTTTCTTTGACTTGGGTGAAGTGGACAGAGAAACTAGAATGATCTGAGGCACAAGATGAAATAAAAATCTATGATGAATACCAGGGAAAGCCACAAGTTAGGTTTGGGATATTTCAACGTAGAATAGAGCAATACAGACTACATGACAGCAATACAAAATACATGACAGGGAACAAGTTTACATTGCGGCTTGTAGAAGATAAAATGGATGTGATCTAGAGTATCAGTTCAGGGCTCTCTCTCGTGTCTTGGAGGGACAGCATTAGTAGCAGGGAGGTGAGAGTGCATTTGGTTTAGATACGCTTAAAGCAACCTGCCTGTTTGCTCCTCTCTAGCACTGTGAATTCAGGATGCGAGGGCATTACCACTGTCTTCGTCCTGGCTGCTACTTTGTGACTAACATCACCACCAAGCTGCCCTGGCATGTGAAAAAACACGAGAAGGCAGAGAGAAGGGCAGCCAATGGCTTCAAGTATTTTACCAAGCGAGAAGAGTGTGGCAGACTAGGTGAGTTTTCTTCTCTTTCCCCTGTCACCTTTCTCATGTGGTCTGTCCCATGTCCAGGCTAAGAATGCCATGAGTTAGAGCCTGCGAGTTATGCTTAAGATGTATTTGGTCATTAAATCGCTAAACGAGAAATGGAACAAAACAGAAAGCAGTTCCTGATCAGCCTGAGTTGAAGCATCTTTTCCCAAATAGACCCAAGTTAAATGGATAGAAACTGTAATACAGAGGATTT